>NW_021144406.1:0-52139 GCF_004193775.1 Glycine soja
AATTCGACCCAATCAAGCAAGAAAACAAACCAAAATTGCCCCACATATTTGAGCACATTCCCACAATTTAGAGCACCAAAAGGAGATCAAAAATACACCAATGAAAAGCTAGAAAGCTTAAGGATGGAACACTTACTTGTTGGTGATGAATAAAAGCGCAAAACGGAATCGAAGAATGCGAAAAGTAGAGACCCTAGGGGTGCAAAACTCGTAAATTCCGTGGCTATGGCTTTTGAAAGGGGGGAAAAGAAGTTTTTGAATGCAAAAACGTCCCCCCTTTCGTCACTTTTATATTTGGTGCAGGGGTTGCTCACCTAGGCGAGCTCAGCTCGCCCAGGCGAGCTAACCTGCACTTTTTTTTTTTTTTGAGAGGAACATTAACCATGTCCCCTCCTTCCTTATGGTTTAGCGTTTTGCCTAACTTGAACTTACTTAAGTTAGAATTAGGCGTTGATTACTTATTTTTAAAACAAACAAATAGTAAAAGAAACTGGAATACAAAGGATACGGGGCTGCCTTGCAGCAGCGTTCTCTGCTTGTTTAGCGTAGAGAAGGGGCGACGATCAGTCGGTCGTGACCCCATCCCCAGTTGCATCCGTTCCTAAGTACCTGCAAGTAATAAACAACCAGGTATGGCCAATCCTGACCGCGTCGCTGTCTTACCTTGGTTGGTTTCTGTTGTTCATGTTTTGTCCCCACCCAGAAGGTAGCTCACGATGATCCTGCCCTGTTTTACCACAACAATATGCATGCATATGCGTATGCATGAATGTTTTCAAATGCAGCGAATTTTAGCGAAAGTTGGTTTAGGTTCAATTTTAATTAAGCGCTTGGGGCATCCCATGAAATGAGCGGAAGGGCTCAGGTGATCACAAATTAATGCAAGGTTTGAAACCAACGTGAGGACTAAAGCCTCGAATCCACGTTCATTTCTATGAAAGATTGTAACGAGAGATATAGTAGACGGGGAACCCCTGGGGAAATCCAGAAAACACGTAAAGATAAAGAACATGCAGCGACATCCTTAATTGCCCCAGATTCTAAGCATAATATCGCTTGACGACATCAGAATTCACAAGCGAAGGTAGCTCTTCGCCATCCATGTTGGTAAGCACCAGGGCCCTCCGGAAAAAGCCCTCTTCACAACAAAAGGCCCTTCGTAGTTTGGGGCCCATTTTCCTCGATTGTCCTTGACGGTGTCGCAACCTACCCTTCGGCGGGAGGGCGACGCGTGACTCGTGGGATGCGTGTTCCACGAAAGGAATACGCGCGGAGTCGCCACCAACGTTTATTTGAGGAAAACGTCGGAAAAACCGGAAAAGACGCGATCTACGAACTTTTAAGTGAAAGGTTCGGGAGTTGTATTTACGCACGGGAAGGTATTAGCACCCCATACGTCCGCCCCAAGGGACGGCAGCCTTTAATCAAATGTGCAAACATGACTTTGATTTTTTATGTTCCCTTTTTATGTCTCTATATCCTTTATACCCTTTTTATATTTTCTCTTTTATGGTCGACAAGGGTGTTTCCCTTTGCTCCTACGTATTCCTCAATTTGGGATGAGAAAATCAGACCTACGTAGTTCTTTTTTATCAAGTGATTCTTTTTTACTTTAAGAGGTGATCATTTTAAGGCGTTGGACCTTAAAAATGATCCATTTTACTTAGTGAGAAAATGAAATGACAAACTTCAAAAGCCTATTTTTATGGACGAGCTTGACTAGGCGAATTGATTTTAGCCTTTAGTTTCACTTTAGTTATTAATCAATTCGATTAAGAATGAGAAATCCCAAAGAGAAAACGTCCGATTGATTTTCCGCTTTATTTTACTAAAAGATGTCTTTTGATTATTATATTATTTTTACCTCTTTTTGATTTCCAACGTGGTTACGGCACGACCGAACGGTCGGAATTTATTTTAACCGAAGTTAATGGATAATACAATTCAAACGTTCGGTGGAAATTTATTTTATTTTTAAGTTAAGCGAGAAATGACTTAAGTAAAATGGCTTAAGCACGTCAACAGGGGGTATAAAAAGTAAACAAAACGAGAATAAAAATGCACGAAACACAATGTGGACCACTACGGGTACATAGAATGAATCGAAAAGCTTGGTTCGAGGTACTTACCCGTTGAAGATCGAAGAACGATGAAGAACGAATGAAGAACGTCGAAGAACGGTTGAAACCTTTGCGAAATTCTTCACGGAAAACGTTACGGAAACGTTTCGGAAGCGCCTCGGCTTAGATTTTCTTCACGGAAACAATTTTTCCGAGCAAATTCGAAAGGGAGAGAAGTGCCAAAGGGGCTGAACCCTTTTCTTCTTCACTTCCTCCCCTATTTATAGCAAAATAGGGGAGGTGGTTGCCGCCCAGCTCGCCCAGGCGAGCTCAGCTCGCCCAGGCGAGCCAGGTTGCTTCCTCCAGAAGCAACAGCCTTCTAGAGGAATATTCTGGAGGGCCCAAGTGGGCCTGGGTGCTATTTGCACCCCCATTTTTACCAAGTACACCCCCTCTGCTTTTTTTGGTGATTCTTTTTTTCGTAAAGTTACGGAAACTTACGAATTTCGTAACGATACTTGTTTTCTTTCCGTAAGGTTACGGAACCTTGCGGATTACATAATCATTCCCCTTTTGACTTACGGAATGTTACGGAACCTCACTTAATTATACAACGATGCTTCCATTTGATTTCCGGTGTGTCACGGAAACTTACGGATTGTGCATCAATATTTTTTTGGTTTTTCGGCATGTCCTGGAATTTCACAAATTGCCTAATGATGGGTACCAAGCACCTCACAAGGACCAAAGAAAGGTCGCATGTCATCAAGCAAAGGTCCCCGGACGAAATTAGGGTATGACAGTTGCCCCTCTTTACTTGTCTTTTATTGGAGATAAAAGGAAAGTAAAGATAAGACACTAATTTCGTTCCTCTCGATTGACGAGAGTCGCGGGTGACCATAAAATCTCCACATGCAAATGACTTGTTGTTCCCAGAATATCACAAATTGCCTAATGATGGGTGCCAAGCACCTCACAAGGACCAAAGAATGGTCGCACGTCATCAAGCAAAGGTCCCCGGACGAAAATCAGTGTATGACACTAATTTCGCTCCTCTCGGTTGACCAGAGTCACGGGTGACCATGACTTGTCGTTCCTAGAATTTCACAAATTGCCTAATGATGGATGCCAAGCACCTCACAAGGACCAAAGAATGGTCGCATGTCATCAAGCAAAGGTCCCCGGACAAAAATCAGTGTATGACACTAATTTTGCTCCTCTCGGTTGACGAGTCACGGGTGACCATGAAATTTCCGCATGTAAATGACTTGTTGTTCCCGGAGGAACAAAAGGTGCAGAAGACTATGTCAGCCTCTGCATGCTATCAAGCGTTCTGTCTTACAGATAGCAAAAGAATGTTTTATACGGATAACCACTCGGGTATTTCCGCGTATCATCGGGCCCGCCGCCTCTGGATGATACAAGGGTGCAGAATGACCAAATTTGGTCTCTGCTTGTCATCGGGCCCGCCGCCTCTGGATGACAAAAGGGTGCGGATAACCGTAAGGTATCTCCGCGTATCATCGGGCCCGCCGCCTCTGGATGATACAAGGGTGCAGAATGACCAAACTTGGTCTCTGCTTGTCATCGGGCCCGCCGCCTCTGGATGACAAAAGGGTGCGGATAACCGTAAGGTATCTCCGCGTATCATCGGGCCCGCCGCCTCTGGATGATACAAGGGTGCAGAATGACCAAACTTGGTCTCTGCTTGTCATCGGGCCCGCCGCCTCTGGATGACAAAAGGGTGCGGATAACCGTAAGGTATCTCCGCGTATCATCGGGCCCGCCGCCTCTGGATGATACAAGGGTGCAGAATGACCAAATTTGGTCTCTGCTTGTCATCGGGCCCGCCGCCTCTGGATGACAAAAGGGTGCGGATAACCGTAAGGTATCTCCGCGTATCATCGGGCCCGCCACCTCTGGATGATACAAGGGTGCAGAATGACCAAACTTGGTCTCTGCTTGTCATCGGGCCCGCCACCTCTGGATGACAAAAGGGTGCGGATAACCGTAAGGTATCTCCGCGTATCATCGGGCCCGCCGCCTCTGGATGATACAAGGGTGCAGAATGACCAAACTTGGTCTCTGCTTGTCATCGGGCCCGCCGCCTCTGGATGACAAAAGGGTGCGGATAACCGTAAGGTATCTCCGCGTATCATCGGGCCCGCCGCCTCTGGATGATACAAGGGTGCAGAATGACCAAATTTGGTCTCTGCTTGTCATCGGGCCCGCCGCCTCTGGATGACAAAAGGGTGCGGATAACCGTAAGGTATCTCCGCGTATCATCGGGCCCGCCGCCTCTGGATGACAAAAGGGTGCGGATAACCGTAAGGTATCTCCGCGTATCATCGGGCCCGCCGCCTCTGGATGATACAAGGGTGCAGAATGACCAAATTTGGTCTCTGCTTGTCATCGGGCCCGCCGCCTCTGGATGACACAAGGGTGCGGATAACCGTAAGGTATCTCCGCGTATCATCGGGCCCGCCGCCTCTGGATGACAAAAGGGTGCGGATAACCGTAAGGTATCTCCGTGTATCATCGGGCCCGCCGCCTCTGGATGATACAAGGGTGTAAAATGACCAAATTTGGTCTCTGCTTGTCATCGGGCCCGCCGCCTCTGGATGACAAAAGGGTGCGGATAACCGTAAGGTATCTCCGCGTATCATCGGGCCCGCCGCCTCTGGATGATACAAGGGTGCAGAATGACCAAATTTGGTCTCTGCTTGTCATCGGGCCCGCCGCCTCTGGATGACAAAAGGGTGCGGATAACCGTAAGGTATCTCCGCGTATCATCGGGCCCGCCGCCTCTGGATGATATAAGGGTGCAGAATTACCAAACTTGGTCTCTGCTTGTCATCGGGCCCGCCGCCTCTGGATGACAAAGGGGTGCGGATAACCGTAAGGTATCTCCGCGTATCATCGGGCCCGCCGCCTCTGGATGATACAAGGGTGCATGTCACATGACCTCAGGGTCAGTATGACAAAGTTTATGGGGCGGCCGACAAAAGCAAGGCTCTTGCTCCTATGTATCCTCCAATGAGGAACTCAGACCTACGTAGTTCTGGATAACTTGTGAGACTTGAAAATGATTCCACCAGAAGATGCCTACATCTCTGGAAAGGGTGCAGATGACCATATTGGTCTCTGCTCGTGAATCACACTTGGGGTCACTGAATGACGAGGTGCGGATAACCATAAGGTGTCTCCGCGGGCTACCAGCTCTTGAGTCATGGCAACAAAAGGCGGTGTGGTCGACAAAAGCGAGGCTCTTGCTCCTACGTATCCTCCAATGAGGAACTCAGACCTACGTAGTTCTGGATAACTTGTGAGACTTGAAAAAGTCTCGGTGTTTTCTCCACTAAAATGCAAACATGCTTTAGCAAAGAGACAAATATTCCAACTGATTTAGAGCAGCATATGCTTTTTTGAGTGAAAAACAATGCGTCTACCGGGGAAGGAGAGTCTGCTGATGAAATCTCCCATAACCATAAATGAGATTTTGGATGTTAGCATTTTGTTTCTAAATGACCATTTAGAGGAAACACTGGGTTCGACAAAAATAGAAGAAAATCACTCAAAGTGTATCAATCTTGCACAGGTAAGTGTTTCATCCTAATTCCGAACCATAGATATGTCATGACTTGACTTTGCAAATTATTTCCTATCAAATCAAAAATTACATGCGTGATCATGGATCAATAGGGCTTCCCTTGGGAATGGGTTCTTTTGGTGGGTTTTTCGGCTTTTGTGTGTTTTTGGCTTTTGATTTTTGTTGGCTTTTCTTTTTCTGTTTTTTTGTTTAGTGCGGGGCGAAAAAGTCGCTAGCGCACGGGATTTTGGTTGGTAATCAAAGGGAGAAGACCATTTTAGGTCGTGGTTTCCTTTCCTTCTTTTTATTCATTTGGTGACAATCCTGTATTGTTCAGATATTGTCCGGTCCGAAGACCTTTCTGCATATTATTTTTTTTTTTGATCGGGAACTTTCTTCCCTTTCTTCTTCTCTTTTTTTTTTTTTTTTTTTTCTTTCTCCCATTCTTTGATTGGGAATTTTCTTGCTTCCTTTTTTCCTTTGATTGGAAATTTTCCTTCCCTCTTTTTTTGCTTTCTCTTTGATTGGAAAATTTCCTTCTCTTTTTCTTTGATTGGAAATTTTCCTCCCTTTTGCTTTCGAGGGTAAGGATTGACATCCTCACCCTGGGTCAAGGTTTATGGTGAGTTAGGATTTTGGCTCAAGGCTTGTAGAATGGCTAGACATGATACATGTCAGGGTTTGGTTTGGTTCAAGGATAAAAGGGATGCCCCACATTATTTCCATGACACAAATGCAAAACTGATGATTTAGAAACTTTATGCAAAACTGGCCACGCATGCACCTATGTGGACACTCAAGTGTCAAACTTTTATGGTCATGTGATGCTAGGGCTCAGGATTCATTTCCTCTATTTTAAATCAACCCAACGTTTCCAAAACATGTTCTTTTATCAATTTGTGCATTCATCCGAGTCCATTTCGGGCGTCCGGGGAAATTTCATAGCATTCACCCTTCAGGTGTACACATTTTTCCAAAAACTAGTTATGATCAGTGAATTTTTTTCAAAGAAGAGTTGGAAATCATCTCTTTTCAAAAGCATGTCGGTTTTTAGCTAGACAACTTATTTTCTCTTTTTCCACCTTTTTCCTTACTTGCCTTCTTCTTTTTTCTTATTTGCTCTCTTTTTCTTTACTTGCCCTCTTCTTTTTTTCTTATTTGCTCTCTTTTTCTTTACTTGCCCTCTTCTTTCCCTTTTGTTCTCTTTTCCATTTCATTTTCTTTTCTTTTCTATTTTTATTTTTATCATGATTTTTCTGTTTATTTTACATATATACTTTTGGACGATGTTCCTAAACGAAGAACTCTACACGGTTCCAGAATTTCAAACATCATCGATAGTAATGATATATAAATACTAACGCAACAATCTAAACAAAAATGTATGCGCTGTACAAATGACAATCGAAACAACAAAAACAAACATTAGTCTCTCAAGTCAAAACAATAACATAGAATAAAAATGACAAAAGAAATATGAAAGAAAACATGAATCTGGGGATCTCCCAGTCACGTATCTCCACTCCCTCCCAAAAAGTCAAGCAAATCGGCCATCTCCTCATCCTCGTGGGCTTCTTCTCCATCGCCGGGAGCTTCTGGGGGTGCCTCTCCTGCTTGGGCCTCGGGCCAATCTCCGGGCCATGCAACCTCTGCCCTAAACTGGTCTGGAGTAGGGCATGAAAAAGAAGCGAAGCCCTGGCTCTGCATGCTAAGGCTCATCTGGTACAGACAATCATGGGTCCGTACATGTGCTCGGTGGTTGGCCGCCTGCTGGCGAACCAAATGCCGTAAATACTGCTCCATGTCAAATGCCCCAGCCTGGCCAGCCTGATGAGGTGGTGGGGGCGCGCCTACGGCCTGTGGAGCATCACCCTGAGCCTGTCTCTGGGTACAGTACTTCTCAATAAAAGCCCGGGTGATGGGCGGCCGAATCACCTTGGTAGGTGCAACGGGGACTCCGAACGACTGGCAGAGTCCTGTGATCAGTGCGGGGAATCCCAGGGCCCTGTTGGACTTATCTGGGTCCAAAGGGTGCCTAGTGGGCGCCATACCTGCAAAAATATAGATGGCATCAGCGATCAACTGAGCCACATGGATGCTCATCAGTGTCAGGATGGCGTACACCAGCTGGCACTTCGGCATGGGGAGGTCGGAATTATGATCGGTGGGCAGGATGTTGCTGAGGAGCAACGTCATCCATATCTAGGTCAGGGTGGTCATGTTGGTGCGCATGATTCGCACTCGCCTCCCTGCAGCAGTCCGGGCAAAATCCTGCCCCGGTATACATAGCAGCTGGGCGATGGCCTCCTCATCGAACCCGTCAGACCGGTTCCTCCTCTGGCCATACTCACATTCCTGGCCCTCTTCCAACACCAACGGATATCCTAGGAGTTGGCCGATAGCGTCGGCATCAAACGGGATCCACTGACCCCTTACCCAGGATCTCATGTCACGCACGCCCTCCTCTGTTGGCCAAGCATTGGCATAAAACTCAAGGACTATTTCTGGATCAAACTTGGCCATGGGAGTAACCAGTGATGCCCACCGCCGGCGCCCTATTTCCTCCTGGAAATCAGTATACTTGTCGTCCCTGAGCTGGACGCGTCGCTCCCGGAGAAACGACCATCCCTTGATGGCCTCGAAGCGCTGCTGGTGTACAGCACTCCTAAAGCGGTGACTATCATACTCCGGAGCGGAACTAGTTCCTTCGGCTGCCTTGTCCTTCCTGGACCTCTTTGAGGCAAGCTTCCTCGGGGCCATTTCTTGTTGGTGATGAACAAAAGCACAAAACGGAATCAAAAATGCGAAAAAGGATGGCCCTAGGGCTGCAAACTCGTCAATCCCGTGGGTATGGCTTTTGAAAGGGGGGAAAAGAAGTTTTTGAATGTTAAAACGCCCCCCCTTTCGTCATTCTTATAATTTGGTGTAGGGGTGGCTCGCCCAGGCGAGCCCAGCTCGCCCAGGCGAGCTAACCTGCACATTTTTTTTTTTTTTTTGAGGGGAATATTAACCATGTCCCCTCCCTTCTCATGGATTAGCATCTTGCCTAACTTGAACTTACTTAGGTTAGAATTAGGCGTTGATTACTTATTTTTTTACTTTTTAAAACAAACAAAAAGTAAAAGAAAGCTGCAAAATACAAAGGATACGGGGCTGCCTTGCAGCGACATTCTCCGCTTGTTTCGCACGGAGAAGGGCAACGATCGGTCGGTCGTGACCCCATCCCCACTTGCGTTCGTCCTTAAGTACCTGCAAGTAATAAACAACCAGGTACGGCCAATCTTGACCGCGTCATTACCCTACCTTGATTGGTTTCTGCCGTTCATGTTTCGTCTCTACTCCAGAAGGTAGCCCAAGGTGATCCTGCCCCTGTTTTACCACAACAATATACATGCGTATGCGTATGCATATGTGTCATACCCTAATTTCGTCCGGGGACCTTTGCTTGATGACATGCGACCATTCTTTGGTCCTTGTGAGGTGCTTGGCACCCATCGTTAGGCAATTTATGAAATTCCAGGACATGCCGAAAAACCAAAAAATGTTGATGCACAATCCGTAAGTTTCCGTGACACATCGGAAATCAAATGGAAGCATCGTTGCATAATTAAGTGAGGTTCCGTAACATTCCGTAAGTCAAAAAGGGGATGATTATGTAATCCGTAAGGTTCCGTAACATTACGGAAAGAAAACAAGTATCGTTACGAAATTCGTAAGTTTCCGTAACTTTACGAAAAAAGAATTACCAAAAAACAGCAGAGGGGGGTGTACTTAGTAAAAATGGGGGTGCAAATAGCACCCAGGCCCACTTGGGCCCTCCAGAAGATTCCTCCAGAAGGCGGTTGCTTCTGGAGGAAGCAACCCTGCTCGCCTGGGCGAGCTGAGCTCGCCTGGGCGAGCTGGGCGGCAACCACCTCCCCTATTTTGCTATAAATAGGGGAGGAAAACAAGAAGAAAAAGGGTCCAGCCCCTTTGGCACTTCTCTCTCTTTCGAATTTGCTTGGAAAAATTGTTTCCGTGAAGAAAATCTAAGCCGAGGCGCTTCCGAAACGTTTCCGTAACGTTTTCCGTGAGGAATCTCGCAAAGGTTTGAACCGTTCTTCGACGTTCTTCATTCGTTCTTCATCGTTCTTCGATCTTCAACGGGTAAGTACCTCGAACCAAGCTTTTCGATTCATTCTATGTACCCGTAGCGGTCCACATTGTGTTTCGTGCATTTTTATTCTCGTTTTGTTTACTTTTTATACCCCCTGTTGACGTGCTTAAGCCATTTTACTTAAGTCGTTTCTCGCTTAACTTAAAAATAAAATAAATTTCCACCGAACGTTTGAATTATATTATCCGTTAACTTCGGTTAAAATCAATTCCGACCGTTCGGTCGTGCCGTAACCACGTTGGAAATCAAAAAGAGGTAAAAAATAATATAATAATCAAAAAATATCTTTTTAGTAAAATAAAGCGGAAAATCAATCGGACGTTTTCTCTTTGGGATTTCTCATTCTTAATCGAATTGATTAATAACTAAGGTGAAACTAAGGCTAAAATCAACTCGCCTAGTCAAGCTCGTCCACAAAAATAGGCTTTTGAAGTTTGTCATTTCAATTTCTCACTAAGTAAAATGGATCATTTTTAAGGTCCAAACGCCTTAAAATGATCACCTCTTAAAGCAAAAAAAGAATCACTTGATAAAGAAAGAACTACGTAGGTCTGAGTTCCTCATTGAGGATACGTAGGAGCAAAAGCCCCGCTTTTGTCGACCACCCCAAGAGATCGTTAATGGTCCAATGCCTTAACGTTTCTCTCCTTTCAAAAACAAGAGATCGTTAATGGTCCAATGCCTTAACGTTTCTCTCCTTTCAAAAAACAAGAGATCGTTAATGGTCCAATGCCTTAACGTTTCTCCCCTTTCAAAATCAAAAAGACTGTTTAATGGTTCAACACCTTAAATGACCTTTTGTTCAAATAAAAACATATTTTGCAAAAAAGACAAAAACAAACTTAAACCAAACACTTTGATAAGAAAGAACTACGTAGGTCTGATTTTCTCATCCCAAATTGAGGAATACGTAGGAGCAAAGGGAAACACCCTTGTCGACCACAAAAAAGGAAAAATATAAAAAGGGTATAAAGGATATAAGAACATAAAAGGGAACATAAAAATCAAAGTCATGTTTGCACATTCGATTAAAGGCTGCCGTCCCTTGGGACGGGCGTGTGGGGTGCTAATACCTTCCCCGTGCGTAAATACAACTCCCGAACCTTTCACTAAAAAGTTCGTAGATCTCGTCTTTTCCGGTTTTTCCGACGTTTTCCTCAAATAAACGTTGGTGGCGACTCCGCGCGTATTCCTTTCGTGGAACACGCATCCCGCGAGTCACGCGTCGCCCTCCCGCCGAAGGGTAGGTTGCGACAGTTGGCGACTCCACTGGGGACAATTTTTAGAGAGTTAGGCCATTTAATTTTGTGCAATGTTTTACCGTGACTTACCCCTTTTGTTGGCTTCCTTTCATTATGTTCTTGTGTATATAAATTCTTTGTTGCTTTTAGTGCGTTTTAAATGTATGCATGAAGTAAATATTTATTCATTTGATGCACACAAACACCAACACTATTTGCACACACTGTGAGTGAAAAAGGGCCCTATACCCGGGTTCATGGGAGCATAAGGAGTGGAGGTGAATCTGTGATCATGCTAGGTCTCCGACTTGCTTGATTACAGTGAACCCTCATCTAGAGCTTTTCTCTTTGAAAACCTATTGTTGCTAGTAGTCCCTACTGCTACAATATGTTCTTCAAAGGGGATGATACCTCTAGAAACCATCAAGAGAGATATAACTACCTTGGGGATTATTACTAAAAGCCTAGTTAGTTCTCTCCCTTATAGGTCCCTTAAATAGGGGCACAAAGCAAACACGCTGCGTGCCATTTTTCACACTGCCATGCATGAGTATCAAATACCCTTTTGCTTATGTTCAATAAATATTGTCATTGAGTCTTTTGCATAGGCATTGCATATGGGTTCTGTCTTGATCCCTACTGTAAACAAACCAACGGAGGGTCCGTGTCGCCTTCTTAAAAACGTGCGTTGGGGCATTTTGCTACCCCTAGACGTCGTATCTAAGAAGGGGACAAATTCCCCGGACCCCCGCATTCCTAGATTGCATCTGTGTCATATGCATTCCATCATGCATTCATCCATTCCACCCATGAGATATCGGAGTTTTGATTTGCACCAGCTTTTATCTCACTTTAGTAAGCATGGGAACAAATCAAACCGGTAAGAGGTTCTACCAAGTCAAGGTCAAAAGCCCAGATACCACCAGCATCAAGGAATTAGGGCGGTTGATGGAACCTCTCCAAATGCAAGCTTTCCGCAAGACTTACGGAAAGATCTTAGAGTTAACCATAGCAGAGGTGTCCATAGAAGCCATTGCATCACTTACCCAATACTACGACCAGCCTTTGAGGTGCTTCACATTCGCAGACTTCCAATTAGTACCAACCATTGAAGAATTTGAGGAAATTCTAGGATGTCCTCTCGGGGGAAGAAACCCATATCTTTCCTCCGGGTGTCTCCCCTCTTTGAGCAGAATTGCAACTGTGGTCAAGGATTCAGCAAGAGGTTTGGACCGCATAAAACAGACTCGGAACGGCATAGCGGGCCTACCACAGAAGTACCTAGAAGACAAGGCGAGGGGTATGGCCAATCAAGGAGACTGGGTCCCGTTTATGGATGTGTTGGCTTTGCTAATTTTTGGGGTCGTCCTCTTTCCAAACGTGGATGGTTTGGTAGACCTAGCAGCAATCGACGCTTTCCTTGCCTACCACCATAGCAAGGAAAGTCCGGTGGTAGCTGTCTTGGCAGATCTATTTGACACATTTGACCGAAGGTGCGAAAAGAGTAGCGCACGGATCATCTGTTGCTTACCCGCCCTCTATGTTTGGTTGGTTTCACACTTGTTCCAACAAGACACAAGACATCCATGTCCGCTCCTGAGTCATCGCTCGTGTACTGAAAAGAGGAGAATGGATTGGGACCAGCTCTTGGCCGGGATAGGAGGTAGAACAATCAGTTGGTTCCCCCTATGGAAGGAAGGAAAAGAAGGAGTCCTTTTCTCATGTGGAAGATACCCGAACATTCCGCTGGTAGGAACGAGGGGTTGTATTAATTACAATCCCACGCTCGCTATAAGACAACTAGGGTACCCCATGAGGGGAGCACCGACGGAAGAAAGCATGTCTCCTTTCCTTGTGAGGGATCTCGGCGCACAAAATTCCAAGACTATACAAAGAATCCATAAGGCATGGGAAACCCCGTTAAGGAAAGATCAAGAGCTTAGAGGCATTCGTAATGGCATCATTGGTGGGTACCACGAATGGCTGAAAGTTCGCATACGAGGTTTAGATTGGCTCGCCAAGTTAAAAGTCGTCAGCAAAGAGAATTTTGAAGCACCGGAAGAGGACGAAGAAGTCCAAGCTCTCAAAAGCGAGTTAGGAAAGGCAAAACTCGCCAAGGAGAAGTTCAAGTTGGCTGCTACACACGTTCGGAAGGAGTGTGCCGGGTTACGGGAAGAGAATGCAATTACTGCAAGAGCCCTTGAACAAGAGACCAAGAGGGCTCGCAAGGAAGAGTATGGCCGGAACAAATTTCGCGGAGCTCTATGGGGTAGCAATAGTGAACTCAAGTTACGAAGGGAAGAAAGGGACCAGTCGCGAGCACATAGCATGGTTCTAAAAGAGGAGTTGATTGCTTGTTCAAGGTCCAAAAGAAGCTTGTCTCAGCGTTTATGCGAGACAGAGACCAACATGTTAGCTATCATCGCCAAGTACGAAGGAGAGTTAGGTCTAGCCACGACCCACGAGCATAGAATCGCGGATAAGTACGCTCAAGTATATGCGGAAAAAGAGGCTAGAGGAAGGGTGATCGACTCTTTACACCAAGAGGCAACCATGTGGATGGATCGGTTTGCTCTTACCTTGAACGGGAGTCAAGAACTTCCCCGATTGTTAGCTAAGGCCAAGGCGATGGCAGACACCTGCTCCGCCCCCGAAGAGATTCATGGGCTTCTCGGCTATTGTCAGCATATGATAGACTTAATGGCCCACATAATTAGAAAATCGTTAGGAAACTTGTATGGTCTCTCAGACCTTGACTAGATACGACTTCCTTTTTGAAATAAAATGAGTTGGTCCCATGTTTCTACTCCAAAAAGCTTGTGCAAATCAAGTCACTCCCGCATTTTATCTCTAGCACGCATTGTATGTTGGTCTCGTCCTTTGTCACGGGAAGCCGGAAGGTCCATATCACCTTCTTAATTGTACACATGGGGCACTGCGCCCCCAAATGCGCAAGTAAGAAGAGATAATTTTCCGGGCTCTCGTGTCCGTAAAATGCATTCATATCATGCATCGCATAAGCATCTCTTCATAACATCATAATGGACATATCCTGCATTTGTCCGTTATCATATTCCGGCCTCACATTTTGCATGAGTCATTGCATCATCATATGCGTTCAACATACTTTTTGTTTGCTCATACATGATCCTTGTATTTTCCTCTACAAAACAAAAACAAAAAAAAAGGGGAAGTACGAAAATTCACGTTGCATTCTTAGTTGCATATATTCGGTACCATGAGCCAACCATGTTGGGATCATAAACCCATTTCACTTAAAAACAAAATGATTGAACATGGTACCTAATGCATGTTTAACTAAGAAAGGATGTTTCTTCGGGCATCTCAATTTCATAATTACATTTTCCATGCATAGCTTAAAGTATGCCCGAGTCATTCATCCCTATGAGATGTTGTTGAAGTATTGGCGATCAGAATTGCCATTCCTTGGATTATAAGGTTGAACCGAGCTCATGCTTTTACAAAAAGGTTCATCAAGTCAAGTTGAAATATGGAAGTAACCGTCTTGCAAAATTGGGGCAAAAGATGAATCGAGTCACATCACTGCTTCGTCTACTGCCAAACATATTTAGGATTATTGATGTCCTTGTTACTTCCAGTTTCACCTTGACAAAGATGTCATGGACCATGTTGAAAATCTAAATTGATTCAACCCCATATCCTGCGTAAAAATTCGCAATACTTCAACTGTACATCATTCGCATACATCCATGCTTTTCATGGGTTGCATTGCTCATTGCATTCTTTCCTTGAAAAATAAAATAAAATAAAATAAAATGAACTTAATCATTGTTATCAAGAAGAAAAGGACACGCTTTACGGCGCCCTTACCGAACTCGTGCTAGAGCTAGAGTAATGGGTGAAGCAGAGAAGGTGCAAGAGAAGATGAAGGCCAAAAATGGAGGCCATAAAAGAGCAAATGGCCACAATGATAAAGGCCATGATGAGCATGAAGAAGATAATGGAAGCCAATGCGGTTATAGTTGCCGCTATTAGCGCTGTCGCTAAGGTGAACCCGATGCTCCCATCTGGCCTCAAGCAAATGAATCGTCCAATATGGTAGGCAAAGATTTGGGAAGTACGGATGACCCCGTGATGTGCAAATTCAAAACGAGCACGCCTTCCCATCATATGGCTTGCCTCCCAACTATACACCACCCAATGTGGCATACACTCTCAATGAAAATCTCAATAACTCCACTCCGATACTCATTGAGAACCAATAACCTCATCAGGCACATATCTCTCAAACCATGGGGGAGACACATGAAATTCCCCACCACAATCTAGCTGACTTCGAGCCTTGGCTCGGATATGCCACTGAAGGGCAAGCAGTTGGTGGTATACCCTTTGAAAACACTTTGGAGGACCCTCAGTTTCGCCCAAACCACAACCATTGCGTTTTGTGGTGGGAAGAGCCCCTCCTGCTATGGCCGAAAAGGGAAAGGCGGATCATCTAAAGGAAAGGCTCAGGGCCATTGAAGGAGGTGAAGATTATGCCTTTGCTAACCTAGAAAAGTTGTTCCTAATACCCAAACATGGTCATTCCCAAGTTCAAGGTGCTGGACTTTGACAAGTACAAGGGGACTACTTGTCTCAAGAACCATCTAAAGATGTATTGTCAGAAGATGGGGGAATACGCAAAAGATGAGGAATTGCTAATACATTCCTTCCAAGAAAGTCTTACTGGGGTAGCTGTTACCTGGTACACTAACTTGGAATCTTCCCGAGTCCATTCTTGGAAGGACCTAATGGTTGCCTTTGTTAGGCAGTATCAGTACAATGTTGATATGGTTCCGGATAGGATGCAACTACAGAACATTTGCAAAAAGGGGGACGGATCATTCAAAGAACACGCCCAAAAGGTGGAAGGATCTGGCGGCCCAAGTGGTACCCCCAATAATGGAGAGGGAGACGATAATCGTGATGGTAGACACATTATCGGTACTCTACTATGAAAAGATGGTGGGCTGCGCACCCTCAAAGCTTTGCAGATTTGGTCTTCGCCAGTGAAAGGATCAATGTGGGTCCGAAAAGAGGCAAATTTGATCATCCTACTAGGACGACTGAGAAAACTGGGGCAAATAAAGAGGGTGAGGATAAGGGAGAAACCCATGTTGTGACTGCCATTCCTGTACGACCAAGTTTCCCACCAACCCAACAATATCTTTACTCAGCCAATAACAAACCTTCTCCTTACCCACCACCCAGGTATCCACAAAGGCCATCCCTAAATCTACCACAAAGTCTGTCTACCGCACTTCCAATGACGAACACCACCTTTAGCACAAACCAAAAACACCAACCAAGAAGTGAATTTTGCAGCGAGAAAGCCTGTAGAATTCACCCCAATTCCAGTGTCCTATGCTGACTTGCTCTCATATCTACTTGATAATTCAATGGTAGCCATAACCCTAGCCAAGGTTCATCAACCTCCACTTTTCTGAGGATACGACTCGAACGCAACGTGTGGAGGAGCCCTACGGCATTCCATTGAGCATTGTAGGGCTCTGAAGCGTAAGGTGCAAGGTCTAATTGATGCGGGCTGGCTGAAATTTGAGGAGAATTGCGTGTAAATCCTGACATTGACAAGAGATGCCACACATGGGGCAATTTTGAAAGCTGTTGTTAGGTGTCCCTAATGACTCATCAGGATTTTCAAGTTTATGCCATAAACCACAGTTACAATGTTAAAAGATAAAATGGACATCCTCTCACGAACACATCTTTGCTTATTCAACTTCCACCGGAATGTGAGTGTAAGCCATTGGTCTGTTTGCTCAAGCAACCTGCGCTCCTGAGTGTTGACTTCCAAAACCGTTCAATCAGAGATTACTCATCTTGCACGTTGGTGGGGGTGCCGTAAAAAAATGAGTAAAGTTCAAAACAAACAAGTTTCAAAATAAAATAAAATAAAAGTGTTCAAAAAGAAAAAAAAACATTTGATTGACTGTGCTTTCAAGACGTTCATGTGACCTCATTTTATCATCCTGGAAAGTTTGTCTTTTTAGAGAGAAGTGAGTTATCAAGAATAGGATGTTGGACAAATGGCCTTAGTTACCTTGAGAAGAAGAGGGGATTGAATTAAGATACGAATATTATTCCCCAATTAAACTTTCACTCTCTCTTTTCGGATTAACAATGCACATAGGGACAACCCTTCCCTTGTGTTCAAGAATCCTCTACTACAAGAGACCCACGGTCTCTTAATCCCTTTTCAGAAATAAGAAGAAGAGAAGAAGAGGTCTCTCATAAAAAAGGTAGATTGTACAATGAAGACCAATCAAAATTCATTATTGAATATGCAAGTGGTTGACCAAGGAATCTTTTTGAGAGGATAAGACATTTCAGTTCAGAAAAACTCTCGATCTTTCGAGAGGATAAAACTGTTTGGGCAATGAAAACTCTCTTTAAAACATTTGAATGGCCGTTCATAAAACATTTGAATAGATATGTCTCTTGGAAATTATTTTCTGAAAATCCCCTCTAGTAATCAATTACAAGACTTATGTAATCGATTACAGGTTTTAAAAATTTGAATTAAAACATTTTCAAACTGCTGGTAATCGATTACCAGAGAGCAAATCTCAATTTGAAAGGATAGAATTCCTTGGTCAAACCTTTTGCTTCTTCAATTTGGAAACTTCTTCCTAAGATTCTAAAGAGATCAAACTTGATCATATATCTTGATTTTCTTGGATTCTAGTCTTGAATAAAACTTAGAAGCACTTGATCCTTTAGCATCATCAAGACATCAAAACATCTTGCTTCTACATAGGAGTCATTTGACTTAATCCATCAACTGAAAAATCCTTCAACTATTTCTCGTCCTTGGAAAATTCTTTTTGCAAGAATCAATTGCGTCTTTCATTCTTCCTCACTACGAGGTTGTGAAAACAAGACAACAATTGGTACCTCTAAGCCCTACACTGGGGCAACGAAAGGCACCATGCAAAAACTTCAAGCGAACCTAGGGGCAGATTAGAAGTTCTCACCCAATAGGTTCCCTCCTACAAGGTCATGACGAAAGGCAACGATTGATACCTCAAAGCCTTACACTAGGGCAATGAGGGGCACCGTGCATGAGCCTCAAGTTAACATAGGGGCCGATCAAAAGTTCTCACCCATCGATGTTTTCAACAAAAAAGGGGGGGACAAACCCTAGGATTTCGATGGATTGATTAAACATCAAATGGCTCCATTGCCGTCACTCCAAAATGGTCAAGTGACTAAATCAAAAAGAACATACACTTTGAGGGAGTTCCCGGAGAGATTTGCAAAAGATAGGATGAGGTTGCATGAATTATCACCTCTTTCAAAAGGACAGTCAATCTGTGTTTTCCAAAAAATCAAATCAAAATCAAAATCACAAAATAGGGAAAGAATGTCATGAACATTGTACAACTTTCCATTACATTGCATTATTTCATATGAAGTCCGCATTTACCAAATTTCACGACAAAGGTTGCATGCATCTGCATCCCTAAAAATCATGTTAACTGCATAGATTTCCTACATCTAATGTCCAAATCTTGTGGATTTGGGATGACCGGCCCTCTCGATGAGTCGATCTCTTGCTTTCTCATAAGGGTGGACCTTGGGTACTAGTTACCCTCACCGTTGAGAGGACTACACGTCCTCGCCTTGAGAGGACTACACGTCCTCACCATCAGAGGGCTGCACGCCCTCACCTCCAGAGGACTACATGTCCTCGCCTTGAGAGGGCTACACGCCCTCACCTTGGGTACTAGTTACCCTCACCGTTGAGAGGACTACACGTCCTCGCCTTGAGAGGGCTACACGTCCTCACCATCAGAGGGCTGCACGCCCTCACCTCCAGAGGACTACATGTCCTCGCCTTGAGAGGGCTACACGCCCTCACCTTGGGTACTAGTTACCCTCACCGTTGAGAGGACTACACGTCCTCGCCTTGAGAGGACTACACGTCCTCACCATCAGAGGGCTGCACGCCCTCACCTCCAGAGGACTACATGTCCTCGCCTTGAGAGGGCTACACGCCCTCACCTTGGGTACTAGTTACCCTCACCGTTGAGAGGACTACACGTCCTCGCCTTGAGAGGACTACACGTCCTCACCATCAGAGGGCTGCACGCCCTCACCTCCAGAGGACTACATGCCCTCGCCTTGAGAGGGCTACACGCCCTCACCTTGGGTACTAGTTACCCTCACCGTTGAGAGGACTACACGTCCTCGCCTTGAGAGGACTACGCGTCCTCACCATCAGAGGGCTGCACGCCCTCACCATCAGAGGACTACACGTCCTCGCCTTGAGAGGGCTACACGCCCTCATCTTGGGTACTAGTTACCCTCACCGTTGAGAGGACTACACGTCCTCGCCTTGAGAGGACTACACGTCCTCACCATCAGAGGGCTGCACGCCCTCACCTCCAGAGGACTACATGTCCTCGCCTTGAGAGGGCTACACGCCCTCACCTTGGGTACTAGTTACCCTCACCTTTGTAGGGCTACACGCCCTCATCTTCAGAGGACTACACGTCCTCACCTTTAGAGGACTACACGTCCTCGCCATCAGAGGACTACATGTTCCCCATTTTCAAAGGGGGGCATGCCCTCACCTTTAGAGGATTGCACGTCCTTGCCATCGTAGGACTACACTCCCTCGCCTTCGAAAGGCGACACGCCATGAACTTCTGAGGGCTACACGCCCTCGCCTTTAGAGGACTACGCGTCCTCACTTTCAGTGGGCTCCACATCCGCACCTTAAGATAATTTAAGGTCCTCTGCCCTTAAATGCTTAACCGAGACTTGCACTTCCGGTTAAGGGGCCAGTAGTTTCCTTTTAACGGTTCCTGGGCCACCCCCTGATATTGGAGGAGGGCCAACTGTGCGAGCACAACCAGAGAGGGAGGCTATCACACAGCTCCTATGCATACCGGGGCAAGATTTCACCTGTGCCGCTGCAAAGAGACGAGTGCGGATCATGCGCACCAACATGACCACTCTTACATAGATGTAGATGACGTTGCTACTTAGCAACATTCTGCCCAGCAACCGCAATGCCAATCACCCCCTGCAAAAGTATCAGTTGGTCTGTGTCGTCCCGACATGGGTAAGTATGCATAGGGTTCAACTGATTTCTGATACCATCTATTGTTTGCAGGGATCGCACCCACAAGACACCCAGTGGACCCGAAGAAGTCCAACAGGGTCTTGGAGTTGTCAAGCTCTAATTACGGGTCTCTGTCAGTTCTACGGAGTACCTGTCACCTCCAGCAAGGGCATCAGGTCCCCAACTAATCGTGCTTTTATCTAGAAGTGTTGCGCCCCCAGGCAGGCGCAGGGCGAGACACCACAGCAGCATTGGGATGGACGGTAGCGGGCAATAGACACACCGCCATCACCACTAAAGTTCACCTCAGCTCATCCATAAAAAGGTTAGAGCGTTGCCTACGACACATGGCCGACCAATAGGCAACCAAGTCCAAAGCCAAAGGTAAGCAAAGTACTAGGTCAGTGACCGACAAGTCATAAGGCGTCCAGCTAAAGACGTTAAAGAAGCGCTACTAGGAGGCAACCTAGTACCTTTTGAATCTATGCTTGTTATTTGATCACTTTTTATAGTAGGACGCACCTAGTTGCTCATGATCCTGGGAATTTAAATAAAACAAGCTCAAGCTCGGAAGGTAGTCACACTTCACAAAATATATATATGTATGTTTAGGTAGCAAGATACCTTAGATATGCATGTATGTAGCAAAAAGATACCTCACAAAATATATATATGTATGTTTAGGTAGCAAGATACCTTGGATATGCATGTATACAGCAAAAATACCTTACAAAACATATATATGTATGTTTAGGTAGCAAGATGCCTTGGATATGCATGTATATAGCAAAAATACCTCGCAAAAATATACACATGTTTAGGTAGCAAAATACCTCAAAAAAAAAAAAGGAGAGAAGAAAAAAAAAACAAACAAGAAAAAGAAATAAACAAATGATAATGATAAAAAAAAAAAGAAAAGAAAAGAAGAAGGAGAAAAAAGAAAATAAGTTGTCTAGCTAAAAAACGACATGCTTTTGAAAAGAGACGATTTCCAACTTTTCTTTGAAAAAATTCATTGATCATAATCAATTTTTGGAAAATGTGTCTACACCTGAAGAGTGAATGCTGTGAAATTTCCCCGGACGCCCGAAATGGACTCGGATGAATGCACAAATTGATAAAAGAACATATTTTGGAAACATTGGGTTGATTTAAAATAGAGGAAATGAATCCTGAGCCCTAGCATCACATGACCATAAAAATTTGACACTTGAGTGTCCGCATAGGTGCATGGATGACCAGTTTTGCATAAAGTTTCCAAATCATCATTTTTGCATTTGTGTCATGGAAATAATGTGGGGCATCCCTTTTTATCCTTGAACCAAACCAAACCCTGACATGTATCATGTCTAGCCATTCTACAAGCCTTGAGCCAAAATCCTGACTCACCATAAACCTTACCCTCGGAAGCAAAGAAAAAAAAAAAAAGGAAAGGAAAGGAGATTCCCAATCAAAGAGTGGGAGAAAGCAAAAAAAAAGGAGAAAGGAAATTCCCAATCAAAGAGTGGGAGAAAGCAAAAGGAAAGAAAGGAAATTCCCAATCAAAGAGTGGGATAAAGCAAAAAGGAAAGAAAGAAAATTCCCAACCAAAGAATGGGAGAAAGTAAAAAAGGAAGGAAAGAAAGTTCTTGATCAAAGAAACTAGAAGAAATGTGCAGAAAGGTCTTTTGACCAGACAATATCTGAACAATACAGAATTGTCACCAAATGAACGAAAAAAGAAGGAAAGGAAACCACGACCTAAAAAGGTCTTCTCCCTTTAATTACCAACCAAAATCCCGTGCGCTAGCGACCCTTTTTTCTCGCCCCGCACTAAACAAAAAAAAACAGAAAAAGAAAAAGCCAACAAAAAATCAAAAGCCAAAAACACACAAAAGCCGAAAGAAGAAACCACCAAAAGAACCCATTCCCAAGGGAAGCCCTATTGATCCATGATCACGCATGTAATTTTTGATTTGATAGGAAATAATTTGCAAAGTCAAGTCATGACATATCTATGGTTCGGAATTAGGATGAAACACTTACCTGTGCGAGATTGATACACTTTGAGTGGATTTCTTCTATTTTTGTCGAACCCAGTGTTTCCTCTAAATGGTCATTTAGAAACGAAATGCTAACATCCAGAATCTCATTTATGGTTATGGGGGATTTCATCAGCAGACTCTCCTTCCCCGGTAGGCGCATTGTTTTTCACTCAAAAAAGCATATGCTGCTCTAAATCGGTTGGAATATTTGTCTCTTTGCTAAAGCATGTTCGCATTTTAGTGGAGAAAACACTGAGACTTTTTCAAGTCTCACAAGTTATCCAGAACTACGTAGGTCTGAGTTCCTCATTGGAGGATACGTAGGAGCAAGAGCCTCGCTTTTGTCGACCACACCGCCTTTTGTCGCCATGACTCAAGAGCTGGTAGCCCGCGGAGACACCTTACGGTTATCCGCACCTCGTCATTCAGTGACCCCAAGTGTGATTCACGAGCAGAGACCAATATGGTCATCTGCGCCCTTTCCGGAGATGTCAGCATTTTCCGATGGAGACTTTCCAAGTCTCACAAGTTATCCAGAACTACGTAGGTCTGAGTTCCTCATTGGAGGATACGTAGGAGCAAGAGCTTTGCTTTTGTCGGCCGCCCCATAATCTTTGTCATACTGACCCTGAGGTCATGTGACGCGCACCCTTTTGTCATCCAGAGGCGGCGGGCCCGATGACAAGCAGAGACCAAGTTTGGTCATTCTGCACCCATGATACGCGGAGATACCTTATGGTTATTCGCACCCTTTTGTCATCCAGAGGCGGCGGGCCCGATGACAAGCAGAGACCAAGTTTGGTCATTCTGCACCCATGATACGCGGAGATACCTTACGGTTATCCGCACCCTTTTGTCATCCAGAGGCGGCGGGCCCGATGACAAGCAGAGACCAAGTTTGGTCATTCTGCACCCATGATACGCGGAGATACCTTACGGTTATCCGCACCCTTTTGTCATCCAGAGGCGGCGGGCCCGATGACAAGCAGAGACCAAGTTTGGTCATTCTGCACCCATGATACGCGGAGATACCTTATGGTTATTCGCACCCTTTTGTCATCCAGAGGCGGCGGGCCCGATGACAAGCAGAGACCAAGTTTGGTCATTCTGCACCCATGATACGCGGAGATACCTTATGGTTATTCGCACCCTTTTGTCATCCAGAGGCGGCGGGCCCGATGACAAGCAGAGGCCAAGTTTGGTCATTCTGCACCCATGATACGCGGAGATACCTTATGGTTATTCGCACCCTTTTGTCATCCAGAGGCGGCGGGCCCGATGACAAGCAGAGACCAAGTTTGGTCATTCTGCACCCATGATACGCGGAGATACCTTATGGTTATTCGCACCCTTTTGTCATCCAGAGGCGGCGGGCCCGATGACAAGCAGAGACCAAGTTTGGTCATTCTGCACCCATGATACGCGGAGATACCTTATGGTTATTCGCACCCTTTTGTCATCCAGAGGCGGCGGGCCCGATGACAAGCAGAGACCAAGTTTGGTCATTCTGCACCCATGATACGCGGAGATACCTTATGGTTATTCGCACCCTTTTGTCATCCAGAGGCGGCGGGCCCGATGACAAGCAGAGACCAAGTTTGGTCATTCTGCACCCATGATACGCGGAGATACCTTATGGTTATTCGCACCCATTCTTTTGCTATCTGTAAGACAGAACGCTTGATAGCATGCAGGGGCTGACACAGTCTTCTGCACCTTTTGTTCCTCCGGGAACAACAAAGTCATTTACATGCGGAAATTTCATGGTCGCCCGCGACTCTCGTCAACCGAGAGTAGCGAAATTAGTGTCATACACTGATTTTCGGGGACCTTTGCTTGATGACATGTGACCATTCTTTGGTCCTTGTGAGGTGCTTGGCACCCATCATTAGGCAATTTGTGAAATCCTAGGAACGACAAGTCACGGTCACCCGCGACTCTCGTCAACCGAGAGGAGCGAAATTAGTGTCATACACTGATTTTCGGGGACCTTTGCTTGATGACATGCGACCATTCTTTGGTCCTTGTGAGGTGCTTGGCACCCATCATTAGGCAATTTGTGAAATTTTGGGAACAACAAGTCATTTGCATGTGGAGATTTTATGGTCACCCGCGACTCTCGTCAAATCGAGAGGGACGAAATTAGTGTCTTATCTTTACTTTTCTTTTATCTCCAATAAAAGACAAGTAAAGAGGGGCAACTGTCATACCCTAATTTCGTCCGGGGACCTTTGCTTGATGACATGCGACCATTCTTTGGTCCTTGTGAGGTGCTTGGCACCCATCGTTAGGCAATTTATGAAATTCCAGGACATGCCGAAAAACCAAAAAATGTTGATGCACAATCCGTAAGTTTCCGTGACACATCGGAAATCAAATGGAAGCATCGTTGCATAATTAAGTGAGGTTCCGTAACATTCCGTAAGTCAAAAAGGGGATGATTATGTAATCCGCAAGGTTCCGTAACATTACGGAAAGAAAACAAGTATCGTTACGAAATTCGTAAGTTTCCGTAACTTTACGAAAAAAGAATTACCAAAAAACAGCAGAGGGGGGTGTACTTAGTAAAAATGGGGGTGCAAATAGCACCCAGGCCCACTTGGGCCCTCCAGAAGATTCCTCCAGAAGGCGGTTGCTTCTGGAGGAAGCAACCCTGCTCGCCTGGGCGAGCTGAGCTCGCCTGGGCGAGCTGGGCGGCAACCACCTCCCCTATTTTGCTATAAATAGGGGAGGAAAGCAAGAAGAAAAAGGGTCCAGCCCCTTTGGCACTTCTCTCTCTTTCGAATTTGCTTGGAAAAATTGTTTCCGTGAAGAAAATCTAAGCCGAGGCGCTTCCGAAACGTTTCCGTAACGTTTTCCGTGAGGAATCTCGCAAAGGTTTGAACCGTTCTTCGACGTTCTTCATTCGTTCTTCATCGTTCTTCGATCTTCAACGGGTAAGTACCTCGAACCAAGCTTTTCGATTCATTCTATGTACCCGTAGCGGTCCACATTGTGTTTCGTGCATTTTTATTCTCGTTTTGTTTACTTTTTATACCCCCTGTTGACGTGCTTAAGCCATTTTACTTAAGTCGTTTCTCGCTTAACTTAAAAATAAAATAAATTTCCACCGAACGTTTGAATTATATTATCCGTTAACTTCGGTTAAAATCAATTCCGACCGTTCGGTCGTGCCGTAACCACGTTGGAAATCAAAAAGAGGTAAAAAATAATATAATAATCAAAAAATATCTTTTTAGTAAAATAAAGCGGAAAATCAATCGGACGTTTTCTCTTTGGGATTTCTCATTCTTAATCGAATTGATTAATAACTAAGGTGAAACTAAGGCTAAAATCAACTCGCCTAGTCAAGCTCGTCCACAAAAATAGGCTTTTGAAGTTTGTCATTTCAATTTCTCACTAAGTAAAATGGATCATTTTTAAGGTCCAAACGCCTTAAAATGATCACCTCTTAAAGCAAAAAAAGAATCACTTGATAAAGAAAGAACTACGTAGGTCTGAGTTCCTCATTGAGGATACGTAGGAGCAAAAGCCCCGCTTTTGTCGACCACCCCAAGAGATCGTTAATGGTCCAATGCCTTAACGTTTCTCTCCTTTCAAAAACAAGAGATCGTTAATGGTCCAATGCCTTAACGTTTCTCTCCTTTCAAAAAACAAGAGATCGTTAATGGTCCAATGCCTTAACGTTTCTCCCCTTTCAAAATCAAAAAGACTGTTTAATGGTTCAACACCTTAAATGACCTTTTGTTCAAATAAAAACATATTTTGCAAAAAAGACAAAAACAAACTTAAACCAAACACTTTGATAAGAAAGAACTACGTAGGTCTGATTTTCTCATCCCAAATTGAGGAATACGTAGGAGCAAAGGGAAACACCCTTGTCGACCACAAAAAAGGAAAAATATAAAAAGGGTATAAAGGATATAAGAACATAAAAGGAACATAAAAATCAAAGTCATGTTTGCACATTCGATTAAAGGCTGCCGTCCCTTGGGACGGGCGTGTGGGGTGCTAATACCTTCCCCGTGCGTAAATACAACTCCCGAACCTTTCACTAAAAAGTTCGTAGATCTCGTCTTTTCCGGTTTTTCCGACGTTTTCCTCAAATAAACGTTGGTGGCGACTCCGCGCGTATTCCTTTCGTGGAACACGCATCCCGCGAGTCACGCGTCGCCCTCCCGCCGAAGGGTAGGTTGCGACAGTATGCATGAATGTTTTCAAACGCAGAAAATTTAGGGAAAGTTGGTTCAGGTTCAATTCTAATTAAGCGCTTGGGGGATCCCATGAACTGAGCGGAAGGGCTCAGGTGATCACAGATTAACGCAAGGTGTGAAACTAACGTGAGGACTAAAAGCCTCGAATCCACGTTCATTTCTTTGAAAGATTGTAACGAGAGATACAACAGACAGGAAATCCGTGAGGGAAATCCAGAAAACGCATAAAGATAAAGAACATGCAGCGACATCCTTAATTGCCCCAGCTTCTAAGCATAATATTGTTTGACGACATCAGAGTTCACGGGTGAAGGTAGCTCTTCGCCATCCATGTTGGTAAGCACCAGGGCTCCTCCGGAGAAAGCCCTCTTCACAACAAAAGGCCCTTCGTAGTTCGGGGCCCATTTCCCTCGATGGTCCTTGACAGCATGGGACATTTTCTTTAGCACAAGGTCTCCCTCATGGAACTTGCGTAAGCGTACTTTCTAGTCGAATGCACTCTTCATTCTTTGCTGGTATAAGCGCCCATGACTCATGGCCGTTAAGCGCTTACCCTCAATGAGGTTGAGCTGATCGTAGCGTGTTTGAGCCCACTCTGATTCCTTTAATCCGGATTCTGCCATGATCCTTAATGACGGGACTTCTACCTCAAACGGTAACACAGCCTCCATCCCATATACCAATGAGAACGGCGTTGCCCCAGTTGACGTTCGCACTGAAGTCCGGTAACCGTGTAACGCGAATGGGAGCATCTCGTGCCAATCCTTGTATGACACGGTCATCTTTTGGATAATCTTTTTGATATTCTTATTGGCCGCTTCCACGGCTCCATTCATCTTTGGCCGGTAGGGCGTGAAATTGTGATGCTGGATTTTAAACTCCTTGCACATTTCTGCCATCATCTTATTATTCAGGTTGGTGCCGTTGTCCGTGATAATCTCCCTTGGCAAACCATATCGGCAGATGATCTCTTTCTTAATGAACCTGACCACCACATTCCTCGTGACATTGGTATATGAAGCCGCCTCGACCCACTTGGTGAAATAATCTATCGCTACGAGGATGAAGCGATGACCATTCGAGGCCTTGGGCTCAATGGCCCCGATGACATCTATTCCCCACATGGAGAAAGGCCAAGGGGCGGACATGCCATTCAGAGGATGTGGTGGGGCATTGACATTATCTGCGAATGCTTGACATTTGTGGCACTTCCTCACATGGACACAACAATCACTTTCCATGGTAAGCCAGTAATAACCTGCTCTTAGGATCTTCCTGGCCATAGCATGTCCGTTGGCGTGCGTTCCAAACGAGCCCTCATGGACTTCTTCGATCATGTGATTTGCCTCCTTGGCATCCACACACCGCAGGAGTGTCATGTCGTGATTTCTTTTATACAGTATGCTTCCGCTCATGAAGAAACCGGCTGCCAACCTCCTCAATGTCCTTTTATCGTTGTCGGCAATCTCTGGCGGGTATTCTTTGCTTACGACATATCGCTTGATGTCGTAATACCAAGGCTTTCCGTCCCGTTCCTCTTCCACTTGGCAACAATGTGCGGGTTTGCCACGACACCAAAATTCAATGTAGGGTAGATCCCCGTGCGGTGTTAGCTGGAACATAGACGCCAACGTAGCAAGTGCATCCGCCATTTGATTTTCCTCGCGGGGAACATGATGGAAGGAGATCTCATCGAAAGTCTTAGCCAATTCCTTGATATAGGCTTTGTAGGGTATCAGCTTGGGATCTCTAGTTTCCCATTCCCCTCTCAGCTGATGGATTACCAACGCTGAGTCGCCGTACACCTTGAGTAGTTTGACATTGGAGTCAATTGCTGCCTGGACGGCTAGGGCACATGCTTCATATTCGGCCATGTTGTTGGTGCAGTTGAATCCTAGCCTGGCTGTGAAAGGTACACATTGATTGTCCGGAGAGACCAACACTGCCCCAACGCCATGACCTAGAATGTTTGACGCTCCGTCAAACCATACAGTCCATTTGTCCCGATCTTCGTCCAACTTTTCCTCGAACAAGGCCATGATGTCCTCATCCGGGAATTCCGGATGCATGGGCTGGTAGTCGTTAAGAGGCTGTTGAGCCAAATAATCTGCCAAAGCGCTTCCTTTTATCGCCTTTTGGGTGACGTAGACTATATCAAACTCAGATAGCAAGACTTGCCACCGGGCGATTCGTCCTGTGAGAGCTGGCTTTTCAAAGATGTACTTAACCGGGTCCATTTTGGATATCAACCAGGTAGTATGGCTCAGCATGTACTGCCTTAGGCGATGGGATGCCCATACTAAAGCACAACACGTTCTTTCGAGCAAGGAGTAATTCATCTCACAGGTCGTGAACTTCTTACTTAGGTAGTAAACAGCGCGCTCTTTCTTCCCGGATTCGTCATGTTGCCCCAGCATACACCCCATTGACTCGTCCAAGATTGTCATGTACAAAATGAGAGGCCTTCCAGGTACTGGTGGCATAAGCACGGGAGGATTCATTAGGCACTTTTTGATCCTTCCAAAAGCCTCTTGGCAATCCTCATTCCACCGATCAGTTTGGTTTTTGCGCAAGAGTTTAAACAACGGCTCACAAATGGCGGTGAGCTGCGATATGAATCTGGCAATATAATTCAAGCGCCCCAGGAAACCTCGGACTTGCCTCTCTGTACAGGGTTCTGGCATCTCAAGGATAGCCTTCACTTTTTCGGGGTCTACCTCTATCCCTTTCTGGCTTACAATGAAACCAAGCAATTTCCCTGATTTGACCCCAAAGGTACACTTAGCGGGGTTCAACCTTAATTGATATTTCTTAAGCCTTTCGAACAATTTTCGCAGGTTGACAAGGTGTTCTTCCTCGGATTTAGATTTAGCAATTATGTCGTCCACGTAGACCTCGATCTCTTGATGCATCATATCATGGAACAAAGCTACCATGGCCCGTTGATAAGTTGCCCCGGCATTCTTGAGTCCAAAGGACATCACCTTGTAACAAAATGTTCCCCACAGGGTGACGAAAGTAGTCTTTTCCATATCCTTGGGCGCCATCTTTATCTGATTGTAACCAGAGAAACCGTCCATGAAGGAAAATAAAGCGAAATTGGCCGTGTTATCTACGAGGATATCGATGTGTGGTAAAGGAAAATTATCCTTGGGACTGGCCCGATTCAGGTCCCGATAATCTACACACATTCGTACTTTCCCATCTTTTTTAGGAACTGGTACGATGTTGGCAACCCATTCTGGATACCGAGCGACGGCCAGAAATCCAGCGTCAAATTGCTTCTTCACTTCTTCTTTTATCTTCAAGGATGTTTCGGGCTTCATCCTCCTCAGTTTCTGTTTTACCGGGGAACACTCGGGATTTAGAGGTAATCGGTGCTGTACAATGTCAGAACTCAAACCGGGCATATCTTGGTATGACCAAGCAAAGATGTCTTAGTAGTCTTTTAGCAGGATTATTAATTCTTCACGGATAGGTGCGGTAATACCTGTACCTATCTTTACTTTCCTCTTTCCACTGCCAATTCCTAAGTCTACTAGCTCTGTTTCTTCTTGATGAGGCCCCATTTCTTGGTCCTCATGGGCGACCATTCTTTCTAGTTATGGGGGAAGTCCCACATCCTCATTTCCTTCATCTTCCGTTTGATTCATTTCTTGCTCGAAGTCGATAGACGGGTCCCAGGTATTAGTACCTTCGGGGGACTCGTCATCGGATCTGCCGTTTCAGAAAAAGAAGTAAACATGCAAATGAATGAGAATGGGTAGAGACCAGGAACAGATGAAGAAAGATCCTTGTATTATAAATTTAAAAACAAAAGACACAAAGCCTTAACAAAAGGAAAAACTCTAAAGCCTAGGCCCAACTATAGAGCTTTTAAAACCGTAAAGGTTTACATTATGCTTGTTGCGTAAATGCCGGGGCGTCCCTCCACTCGCCAATTTCCCAGCTGGAAATCAGGAGGGCATGGTCGTACCAAATCCAAAGTACTCGGAATATCATCTTCGCATATCGCGAACGCTTGACCTTTGTCTCCCGAACCCGCGCTTATAAAGCTTCTACTTATGTGGCAGGGCGGGCTTCCTTCACCTTCTTGTCTCCAACGCGAACTTTGACCATTGTTCTTCCTTCCCGCGATGCTTCTTTTCATGTCCACCTGAGTGGGCTTATAGCCTAAACCATACTTCCCACGATTTCCTTGGGTATTTATCAGGCTAGTTATGCCGCCGTTGTTTTTTCCTAAACCCATCCCGGGTCCATAACCGTTCCCCAACATAACTCGGGCCATCATTACCGCTGCATCGGACAGACAAGGCTGCCCAAAGAGGGAGTCCACGGAGGAAATGCTGACCACCTCAAAAGACTGGAAAGCAGTTTCTAACGATTCTTCTGCGGCTTCCACATAAGGCATGGAGGATGGGCAGCTTACCAAGATATCTTCCTCGCCTGACACGATGACCAAGTGCCCCTCCACTACGAATTTCAGCTTTTGGTGGAGTGTAGAAGGCACAACTCCCACTGAGTGGATCCACGGGCGCCCCAACAGGCAGCTGTAGGGGGGGTTAATATCCATTATTTGGAAGGTGACTTGACAGGTGTGAGGGCCTATTTGTACTGGGAGATCGATCTCTCCCCTAACCTCTCGGCGAGTGCCGTCGAAGGCCCGAACCACCATTGAACTTGGTTTTAAGTGGGAAGCATTGAATGGTAACTTCTCCAAAGTGCTCTTAGGCATCACGTTTAAACTGGAACCATTATCGATGAGCACCTTGGCTACGATATGGTCCATACACTTGACTGATACGTGTAAAGCCTTATTATGCCCTCTCCCCTCGGCGGGGATTTCTTCTTCGGCGAAGGCAAGATAGTTGTTGGCAGTGATATTGTTGACCAGCCCTCCGAAACCTTCTACCGAGATATCTTGGGCCACGTGAGCCTCGTTCAGCACTTTTACTAGCAGAGCCCGATGAGGCTCGGAGCTCATAAGTAACTCCAACAGCGAGACCCTAGTCGGGGTTTTGTTGAGCTGTTCGATAACCTTGAATTCGCTCTGCTGAATTATCCGAAGGAACTCGCTGGCTTCCTCTAGCGACACCTCCTTTCTACCATCCTTTTTCTCCGGGGGCCCCTTTGCTGGAATATCTTTATTCGAAGCGTGGGGTGCTTCGCCATCTTGTTCCTCCACCACTTTTCCTTTTCCCTTGACGTCGGCGGGTTGGACTGGTAGGTCCGGAGGTGCGAACACACGACCACTACGGGTCACACCACTCAGTCCCGTGATATTTGTTACTTTAGCTGACAGCGAGCTGACGTCAGTGACTTCTTCTTCCTTCTTCCCCGGAGGTGTATATCTCCACGGGACCGCGTGACTATTTTGGTACGGGAAAGGAACAGGTTTGGCCATTAAGGGGTGTCCGGGCTTTTGCGAAGCTGCGCTTTTAGTGAAGTATATCACCAAGGGTTTGGGCTTCGCAACACCGCTCCCCTCCGTAGATTGCATGCATATATGCTGCTCTTCTTTTCCTTCAATGCCGACTTCCAGTCGACCTTGATCTATCATCCGCTGTAACAATTCCTCTACTTCCAAACACGTCTCCATGTCATGCATCTCGCCGGAATGTAGCAGACAGGAATCCTCCTAACACCCACTATGGGGAATCACACCTCCCTTTTGTAGGGCCTCAAAGATAAACCTCCTAGGGGTTGCCACATCCCTTAAAGGTTTAGACCTGTGCGGCCTATCGGATTCAACTGCATTAACTGCTCCCCCTCCATGATTGGCGAGCGGGTTGGTTCTCACATTGGGCCGATCCTCTTGGAAAGTCAGCCATCCAGCATCCATTAAATGTTGGACCTTGTATTTAAGGGCCAAGCATTTTTCGACGGAATGCCCCGGGACAACCCCATGGTACTTGCAAGTTGCGTTAGGGTCATACCACTTCAGGAAAGGGGGTTCGAGGACCCTTCCGGGAGTTACCACGGCCAAATGATTGGCGATGAGGGATGGCAGAAGATCTTCGTACGTCATTGGGAGTGGGGTGAATTCTGGAAATGGCCTCGGAGGGAAGTTCCTTGTCGTGTTGGAATTACCGGCCGGTCGAGTCGTGTTCGGAGTTGGAACTTGGGGAGCTTCCCTCTAGGTGGGTGCCTTAGGTTGCACGGGTGTTGAACTAGAGGTATTCCCAATATGAGCCGAGAAGCTTGGGTGATGTTGCGCGTACTGATGGGTACCATGAGGTGTTTGCTGGGTTTTGACCCACGCAGGTGTTGAAGAGACGGCATGGGCATCTCCCTCCTTCCTTTTTGCCCCTGTTGCCCCGATTCTTTTGGCATTCGCGTTTGTGCAGGAAACGTAATCAAACTTTCCTCTTTTCAATCCAACCTCGATTCTTTCCCCGGCAAACACCAGATCCGCAAAGCTGGACGGCATGTAACCTACTAGCTTCTCATAGTAGAACACTGGCAGAGTGTCCACCATCATGGTGATCATCTCTCTCTCAACCATGGGAGGAGCTACTTGTGCCGCCAAATCCCTCCATCGCTGCGCATATTCTTTAAAGGTTTCACCCTCTTTTTTGAACATATTCTGCAGTTGAGTACGGTCAGGAGCCATATCAGAATTGTACTGATACTGCCTTAGGAAGGCGGTAATCAGATCCTTCCAAGTACGGATACGGGAAGCTTCCAAATTAGTGTACCACACTACCGCAGCTCCGGCCAAGCTATCCTGAAAGAAGTGTATCAACAGCTTTTCATCTTTAGAGTGGGCGCCCATCTTACGGCAGTACATTTTGAGATGGTTTTTGGGACAAGTCGTCCCTTTATACTTGTCGAAGTCCGGCACTTTGAACTTCGAGGGAATAACAACATCGGGTACTAAGCAAAGATCCGTCATGTCTGCGAACGGATAGTCCCCAAATCCTTCTACAGCCCTCAATCTTTCCTCAAGGAGATCGAGCTTCCTCCTTTCTTCAGTTGCTGGGGGCGGCCCTTCCGTGGACAGAACTATTGGTGGTACCGCGATGTTGGGTTGAGGCAACGTGCCTGGTGCCGGCCCTTCGGGGATCGGGGGATACAACTCGACATCCCCCCGAGCATAATCTTGAGGGTCTTTGTGGACTTCGTCGGGCTGCTGAGGAGGCTCTCTTTCATGGACGGGAGAAGCAATGTGGCCCGCATCTTCTTGCAAGACGGGTGGTGAATAGTTGGGCGGCAATCCATAAGGGTAAGCCGCTCGGTTGTATCCCAGGTGAGGGCTGCCATCGTGCCCCAGTGTGTCCCTTCCCCATCCTACTATGTTTGAGGGAGGATGGTGCGTAGTTGCCAAGAGAGTCGGGTCTGCTTCGGCAGCCGAACTGGCAGCGGCGGCGGTGGCCGCGTTCTTCTCTATGAGCTGCTTCATACTTAACATGGCCTCCATCATGGAGGCCATTTGTTCTTTCAGAGCCGACATGTCGGCTTTCATCTGTTCCTGCGTCTCCTCTTGATCACCCATCGTTCTAGATTTGGATCTGGTGCGATAGGGATCCCTTGCGGCGCGTTTAGTTATGGTGTTTTTCCCTAAAAAACCAAACGTGAGGAGTGGGTAAAGAAAGAAGATGCATGCTAGAGATGAAATGTAGGAGTGATTTGATTTGCACAAGCTTTTTGGAGTAGAAACATGGGACCAACTCATTTTATTTCAAAAAGGAAGTCGTATCTAGTCAAGGTCTTAGAGACCATACAAGTTTCCTAACGATTTCTAATTATGTGGGCCATTAAGTCTATCATATGCTGACAATAGCCGAGAAGCCCATGAATCTCTTCGGGGGCGGAGTAGGTGTCTGCCATCGCCTTGGCCTTGGCTAACAATCGGGGAAGTTCTTGACTCCCGTTCAAGGTAAGGGCAAACCGATCCATCCACATGGTTGCCTCTTGGTGTAAAGAGTCGATCACCCTTCCTCTAGCCTCTTTTTCCGCGTATACTTGGGCATATTCGTCGGCAATCCTATGCTCGTGGGCCGCGGCTAGACCTAACTCTTCTTGGTACTTGGCGATGATAGCTAGCATGTTGGTCTCCGTCTCGCATAAACGCTGAGACAAGCTTCTTTTGGACCTTGAACAGGCAACTAACTCCTCTTTCAAAACCATGCTATGTGCTCGCGACTGGTCCCTTTCTTCCTTTCGCAACTTGAGTTCACTATTGCTACCCCATAGAGCTCCGCGAAATTTGTTCCGGCCATACTCTTCCTTGCGAGCCCTCTTGGTCTCTTGTTCAAGGGCTCTTGCGGTAATTGCATTCTCTTCCCGTAACCCGGCACACTCCTTCCGAACGTGTGTAGCGGCCAACTTGAACTTCTCCTTGGCAAGTTTTGCCTTTCCTAACTCGCTTTTGAGAGCTTGGACTTCTTCGTCCTCTTCCGGTGCTTCAAAACTCTCTTTGCTGACGACTTTTAACTTGGCGAGCCAATCTAAACCTCGTATATGAACTTTCAGCCATTCGTGGTACCCACCAATGATGCCATTACGAATGCCTCTAAGCTCTTGATCTTTCTTTAACGGGGTTTCCCACGCCTTATGGATTCTTTGTATAGTCTTGGAATTTTGTGCGCCGAAATCCCTCACAAGGAAAGGAGACATGCTTTCTTCCGTCGGTGCTCCCCTCATGGGGTACCCTAGTTGTCTTATAGCGAGCGCGGGATTATAGTTAATACAACCCCTCGTTCCTACCAGCGGAATGTTTGGGTATCTTCCACATGAGAAAAGGACTCCTTCTTTTCCTTCCTTCCATCGGGGGAACCAACTGATTGTTCTACCTCCTATCCCGGCCAAGAGCTGGTCCCAATCTATTCTCCTCTTTTCAGTACACGAGCGATGGCTCAGGAGCGGACATGGATGTCTTGTGTTTTGTTGGAACAAGTGTGAAACCAACCAAACACAGAGGGCGGGTAAGCAACAGATGATCCGTGCGCTACTCTTTTCGCACCTTCGGTCAAATGTGTCAAATAGATCTGCCAAGACAGCTACCACCGGACTTTCCTTGCTATGGTGGTAGGCAAGGAAAGCGTCGATTGCTGCTAGGTCTACCAAACCATCCACGTTTGGAAAGAGGACGACCCCAAAAATTAGCAAAGCTAACACATCCATAAACGGGACCCAGTCTCCTTGATTGGCCATACCCCTCGCCTTGTCTTCTAGGTACTTCTGTGGTAGGCCCGCTATGCCGTTCCGAGTCTGTTTTATGCGGTCCAAACCTCTTGCTGAATCCTTGACCACAGTTGCAATTCTGCTCAAAGAGGGGAGACACCCGGAGGAAAGATATGGTTTTCTTTCCCCGAGAGGACATCCTAGAATTTCCTCAAATTCTTCAATGGTTGGTACTAATTGGAAGTCTGCGAATGTGAAGCACCTCAAAGGCTGGTCGTAGTATTGGGTAAGTGATGCAATGGCTTCTAAGGACACCTCTGCTATGGTCAACTCTAAGATCTTTCCGTAAGTCTTGCGGAAGGCTTGCATTTGGAGGGGTTCCATCAACCGCCCTAATTCCTTGATGCTGGTGGTGTCTAGGCTTTTGACCTTGACTTGGTAGAACCTCTTGCCAGTTTGATTTGTTCCCATGCTTACTAAAGTGAGACAAAAGCTGGTGCAAATCAAAACTCCGATATCTCATGGGTGGGATGGATGAATGCATGATGGAATGCATATGACACAGATGCAATCTAGGAATGCGGGGGTCCGGGGAATTTGTCCCCTTCTTAGATACGACGTCTAGGGGTAGCGAAATGCCCCAACTCACGTTTTTAAGAAGGCGACACGGACCCTCCGTTGGTTTGTTTACAATAGGGATCAAGACAGAACCCATATGCAATGCCTATGCAAAAGACACAATGCGGGAATGTGCACAGTATGACAATATTTACCGAACATAAGCAAAAGGGTATATGATACTCATGCATGGCAGTGTGAAAAATGGCACGCAGCGTGTTTGCTTCGTGCCCCTATTTAAGGAACCTATAAGGGATAGAACTAACTAGGCTTTTAGCAATAATCCCCAAGGTAGTTATATCTCTCTTGATGGTTTCTAGAGGTATCATCCCCTTTGAAGAACATATTGTAGCAGTAGGGACTACTAGCAACAATAGGTTTTCAAAGAGAAAAGCTCTAGATGAGGGTTCACTGTAATCAAGCAAGTCGGAGACCTAGCATGATCACAGATTCACCTCCACTCCTTATGCTCCCATGAACCCGGGTATAGGGCCCTTTTTCACTCACAGTGTGTGCAAATAGTGTTGGTGTTTGTGTGCATCAAATGAATAAATATTTACTTCATGCATACATTTAAAACGCACTAAAAGCAACAAAGAGTTTATATACACAAGAACATAATGAAAGGAAACCAACAAAGGGGTAAGTCACGGTAAAACATTGCACAAAATTAAATGGCCTAACTCTCTAAAAACAGTCCCCAGTGGAGTCGCCAACTGTCGCAACCTACCCTTCGGCGGGAGGGCGACGCGTGACTCGCGGGATGCGTGTTCCACGAAAGGAATACGCGCGGAGTCGCCACCAACGTCTATTTGAGGAAAACGTCGGAAAAACCGGAAAAGACGCGATCTACGAACTTTTAAGTGAAAGGTTCGGGAGTTGTATTTACGCACGGGGAAGGTATTAGCACCCCATACGTCCGCCCCAAGGGACGGCAGCCTTTAATCGAATGTGCAAACATGACTTTGATTTTTTATGTTCCCTTTTTATGTCTCTATATCCTTTATACCCTTTTTATATTTTCTCTTTTTGTGGTCGACAAGGGTGTTTCCCTTTGCTCCTACGTATTCCTCAATTTGGGATGAGAAAATCAGACCTACGTAGTTCTTTTTTATCAAGTGATTCTTTTTTACTTTAAGAGGTGATCATTTTAAGGCGTTGGACCTTAAAAATGATCCATTTTACTTAGTGAGAAAATGAAATGACAAACTTCAAAAGCCTATTTTTATGGACGAGCTTGACTAGGCGAATTGATTTTAGCCTTTAGTTTCACTTTAGTTATTAATCAATTCGATTAAGAATGAGAAATCCCAAAGAGAAAACGTCCGATTGATTTTCCGCTTTATTTTACTAAAAGATGTCTTTTTGATTATTATATTATTTTTTTACCTCTTTTTGATTTCCAACGTGGTTACGGCACGACCGAACGGTCGGAATTTATTTTAACCGAAGTTAATGGATAATACAATTCAAACGTTCGGTGGAAATTTATTTTATTTTTAAGTTAAGCGAGAAATGACTTAAGTAAAATGGCTTAAGCACATCAACAGGGGGTATAAAAAGTAAACAAAACGAGAATAAAAATGCACGAAACACAATGTGGACCACTACGGGTACATAGAATGAATCGAAAAGCTTGGTTCGAGGTACTTACCCGTTGAAGATCGAAGAACGATGAAGAACGAATGAAGAACGTCGAAGAACGGTTGAAACCTTTGCAAAATTCTTCACGGAAAACGTTACGGAAACGTTTCGGAAGCGCCTCGGCTTAGATTTTCTTCACGGAAACAATTTTTCCAAGCAAATTCGAAAGGGAGAGAAGTGCCAAAGGGGCTGAACCCTTTTCTTCTTCACTTCCTCCCCTATTTATAGCAAAATAGGGGAGGTGGTTGCCGCCCAGCTCGCCCAGGCGAGCCAGGTTGCTTCCTCCAGAAGCAACAGCCTTCTAGAGGAATATTCTGGAGGGCCCAAGTGGGCCTGGGTGCTATTTGCACCCCCATTTTTACCAAGTACACCCCCCTCTGCTTTTTTTTGGTGATTCTTTTTTTCGTAAAGTTACGGAAACTTACGAATTTCGTAACGATACTTGTTTTCTTTCCGTAAGGTTACGGAACCTTGCGGATTACATAATCATTCCCCTTTTGACTTACGGAATGTTACGGAACCTCACTTAATTATACAACGATGCTTCCATTTGATTTCCGGTGTGTCACGGAAACTTACGGATTGTGCATCAATATTTTTTTGGTTTTTCGGCATGTCCTGGAATTTCACAAATTACCTAATGATGGGTACCAAGCACCTCACAAGGACCAAAGAAAGGTCGCATGTCATCAAGCAAAGGTCCCCGGACGAAATTAGGGTATGACAGACGGCATGGGACATTTTCTTTAGCACAAGGTCTCCCTCATGGAACTTGCGCAAGCGTACCTTCTTGTCGAATGCACTCTTCATTCTTTGCTGGTACAAGCGCCCATGACTCATGGTCGTTAAGCGCTTACCCTCAATGAGGTTGAGCTGGTCATAGCGCGTTTGGGCCCACTCTGATTCCTTTAATCCGGATTCTGCCAAGATCCTTAATGACGGGACTTCTACCTCAAACGGTAACACAGCCTCCATCCCATATACCAATGAGAACGGCGTTGCCCCAGTTGACATTCGCACTGAAGTTCGGTAACCGTGTAACGCGAATGGGAGCATTTCGTGCCAATCTCTGTATGACACGGTCATCTTTTGGATAATCTTTTTGATATTCTTATTGGCCGCTTCCACGGCTCCATTCATCTTTGGCCGGTAGGGTGTGGAATTGTGATGCTGGATTTTAAACCCCTCGCACATTTCCCCCATCATCTTGTTATTCAGGTTGGTGCCGTTGTCCGTGATAATCTTCCTTGGCAAACCAAATCGGCAGATGATCTCTTTCTTAATGAACCTAACCACCACACCCCTCGTGACATTGGTATAGGAGGCCGCCTCGACCCACTTGGTAAAATAATCTATCGCTACGAGGATGAAGCGATGACCATTCGAGGCCTTGGGCTCAATGGCCCCGATGACATCTATTCCCCACATGGAGAAAGGCCAAGGGGCGGACATGACATTCAGAGGATGTGGTGGGGCATTGACATTATCTGCGAACGCTTGACATTTGTGGCATTTCCTCACATGGACACAACAATCACTTTCCATGGTAAGCCAGTAATAACCTGCTCTTAGGATCTTCCCGGCCATAGCATGCCCGTTGGCGTGCGTTCCAAACGAGCCCTCATGGACTTCCTCGATCATGTGATTTGCCTCCCTGGCATCCACACACCGCAGGAGTGTCATGTCGTGATTTCTCTTATACAGTATACTTCCACTCATGAAGAAACCGGCTGCCAACCTTCTCAATGTCCTCTTATCATTGTCGGCAATCTCTGGCGGGTATTCTTTGCTTACGACATATCGCTTGATGTCGAAATACCAAGGCTTTCCGTCTCGTTCCTCTTCTACTTGGCAACAATGCGCGGGTTTGCCACGACACCAAAATTCAATGTAGGGTAGATCCCCGTGCGGCGTTAGCTGGAACATAGACGCCAAAGTAGTAAGCGCATCCGCCATTTGATTTTCCTCACGGGGAACATGATGGAAGGAGATCTCATCAAAGGTCTTAGCCAATTCCTTGATATAGGCTTTGTAGGGTATCAGCTTGGGATCTCTAGTTTCCCATTCCCCTCTCAGCTGATGGATTACCAATGCTGAGTCGCCGTACACCTTGAGTAGTTTGACATTGGAGTCAATTGCTGCCTGGACGGCTAGGGCACATGCTTCATATTCGGCCATGTTGTTGGTGCAGTTGAATCCTAGCCTGGCTGTGAAAGGTACACATTGATTGTCCGGAGAGACCAACACTGCCCCAACGCCATGGCCTAGAATGTTTGACGCTTCGTCAAACCATACGGTCCATTTGTCCCGATCTTCATCCAATTTTTCCTCAAACAAGGCCATGATGTCCTCATCCGGGAATTCAGGATGCATGGGCTGATAGTCGTTAAGAGGCTGTTGAGCCAAATAATCTGCTAAGGTGCTTCCTTTTATCGCCTTTTGGGTGACGTAGACTATGTCAAACTCGGATAGTAGGACTTGCCACCGGGCGATTCGTCCCGTGAGAGCTGGCTTTTCAAAGATGTACTTAACCGGGTCCATCTTGGATATCAACCAGGTAGTATGGCTCAGCATGTACTGCCTTAGGCGATGGGATGCCCATACTAAAGCACAACACGTTCTTTCGAGCAAGGAGTAGTTCATTTCACAGGTCGTGAACTTCTTACTTAGGTAGTAAACAGCGAGCTCTTTCTTTCCGGATTCGTCATGTTGCCCCAGCATACACCCCATTGACTCGTCTAAGATTGTCATGTACAAGATGAGTGGCGTTCCAGGTACTGGTGGCATAAGTACGGGAGGATTCATAAGGCACTTCTTGATCCTTCCAAAAGCTTCTTGGCAATCCTCATTCCAGCGATCAGTTTGGTTTTTGCGTAAGAGTTTGAACAACGGCTCACAAATGGCGGTGAGCTGCGATATGAATCTGGCAATATAATTCAAGCGTCGCAGGAAGCCCCAGACTTGCCTCTCAGTACGGGGTTCTGGCATCTCAAGGATGGCTTTCACCTTTTCGGGGTCTACCTCTATTCCTTTCTGGCTCACGATGAAACCAAGCAATTTCCCTGATTTGACCCCAAAGGTACACTTGGCGGGGTTCAACCTTAATTGATATTTCTTAAGCCTTTCGAACAACTTCCGCAGGTTGACAAGGTGTTCTTCCTCGGATTTAAATTTAGCAATTATGTCGTCCACATAGACCTCGATCTCTTGATGCATCATATCATGGAACAAAGCTACCATGGCCCGTTGATAAGTTGCCCCGGCATTCTTGAGTCCAAAGGACATCACCTTGTAACAGAACGTCCCCCACAGGGTGACGAAGGTAGTCTTTTCCATATCCTCTGGCGCCATCTTTATCTGATTGTAACCGGAGAAACCGTCCATGAAGGAAAATAAAGCAAAATTGGTTGTGTTATCCACGAGGATATCGATGTGTGGCAAAGGAAAATTGTCCTTGGGACTGGCCCGATTCATGTCCCGATAATCCACACACATTCGTACTTTCCCATCTTTCTTAGGGACCGGTACAATGTTGGCAACCCATTCCGGATACCGAGCGACGGCCAGAAAACCAGCGTCAAATTGCTTCTTCACTTCTTCTTTTATCTTCAAGGATGTTTCGGGCTTCATCCTTCTCAGTTTCTGCTTTACCGGGGAACACTTGGGATTTAGAGGTAATCGGTGTTGTACAATGTCAGAACTCAAACCGGGCATATCTTGGTATGACCAAGCAAAGATGTCTTGGTAGTCTTTTAGCAGGATTATTAATTCGTCACGGATAGGTGCGGTAATACCTGTGCCTATCTTTACTTCCCTTTTTCCACTACCAATTCCCAAGTCTACTAGTTCTGTTTCTTCTTGATGAGGCCCCATTTCTTGGTCCTCATGGGCGACCATCCTTTCTAATTCTGGGGGAAGTCCCACTTCCTCGTTCCCTTCATCTTCCGTTTGATTCGTTTCTTGCTCGAAGTTGATAAGCGGGTCCCAGGTATTAGTACCTTCGGGGGACTCGTCATCGGATATGCCGTTTCAGAAATAAAGAAGTAAACATGCAAATGAATGAGAATGGGTAGAGACGTAGGAACAGATGAAGAAAGGTCCTTGTATTATAAATTCAAAAACAAAAGACACAAAGCCTTAACAAAAGGAAAAACTCTAAATCCTAGGCCCAACTATAGAGCTTTTAAAACCGTAAAGGTTTACATTATGCTCGTTGCGTAAATGCGGGGCGTTCCTCCACTCGCCAATTTCCCAGCTGGAAATCAGGAGGGCATGGTCGTACCAAATCCAATGTACTCAGAACATCATCTTCGTATATCGCGACCACTTGACCTTCGTCTCCCAGACCCGCACTTATAAAGCTTCTACTTATGTGGCAGGGCGGGCTTCCTTCACTTTCTTGTCTCAACCGCGAGCTTTGACCACCGCTCTTTCTTCCCGTGATGCTTCTCTTTATATCCGCCTGAGTGGGTTTATAGCCTAAACCATATTTCCCACGATTTCCTTTGGCATTTATCAGGCGAGTTATGCCGCCGTTGTCTTTTCCTAAACCCATTCCGGGTTCGTAACCGTTCCCCAACATAACTCGGGCCATCATTACTGCTGCATCGGACAGGCAAGCTTGCCCAGAGAAGGAGTCCACGGAGGAAATGCTTACCACCTCAAAAGACTGGAAAGCGGTTTCTAATGACTCCTCTGCGGCTTCCACATAAGGCATAGAGGATGGGCAGCTCACCAAGATGTCTTCCTTGCCTGATACGATGACCAGATGCCCTTCCACTACGAATTTCAACTTTTGGTGGAGTGTTGAGGGAACAACTCCTACTGAGTGGATTCACGGGCGCCCCAACAGACAGCTATAGGGGGGGTTAATATCCATTATTTGGAAGGTAACTTGATAGGTGTGAGGGCCTATCTGTATTGGGAGATCGATCTCTCCCCTAACCTCTCGGCGGGTGCCGTCGAAGGCACGAACCACCATTGAACTTGGCTTTAAGTGGGAAGCATTGAATGGTAATTTCTCCAAAGTGCTCTTAGGCATCATGTTTAAACTGGAACCATTATCGATGAGCACTTTGGCTACGATATGGTCCATACACTTGACTGATACGTGCAAAGCTTTATTATGCCCTCTCCCCTCGGCGGGGATTTCTTCTTCGGCGAAGGCGAGATAGTTGTTGGCAGTGATATTATTGACCAGCCCTCCGAAACCTTCTACCGAGATATCTTGGGCCACGTGGGCCTCGTTCAAAACCTCTACTAGCAGAGCCCGATGAGGCTCGGAGCTCATGAGTAACTCCAACAGCGAGACCCTGGTTGGGGTTTTGTTGAGCTGTTCGATAACCTTGAATTCGCTCTGCTGAATTATACGGAGGAACTCGCTGGCTTCCTCTAGTGATACCTCCTTTTTACCATCCTTTTTCTCCGGAAGACCTTTTGCCGGAATATCTTTATTCGAAGCGAAGGGTATTTCATCATCTTGTTCCTCCACCACCTTTGCTTTCCCCTTGACATTCGCGGGTTGGACTGGTAGATCTGGGGGTGCAAACACACGACCGCTACGGGTCACACCACTCAGTCCCGTGATATTTGTTACCTTAGCCGACAACGAGCTGACGTCGGTGGCTTCTTCTTCCTTCCCCCTTGGAGGTGTATATCTCCATGGGACTGCGTGGCTATTTTGGTATGGGAAAGGAACAGGTCTGGCTGCTAAGGGGTGTCTGGGCTTTTGCGAAGCTGTGCCCTTGGTGAAGTATATCACCACGGGTTTGGGTCTCGCAACACCGCTCCCATCCGTAGACTGCATGCATATATGCTGCTCTTCTCTTCCTTCACTGCCAACTTCCAGTCGACCTTGATCTATCATTTGCTGTAACAATTCCTCTACTCCCAAACACGTTTCCATGTCATGCAGCTCGCCGGAATGCAGCAAACAGGAATCCTCCTTACGCCCACTATGGGGAATCACACCTCCCTCTTGTAGGGCCTCAAAGATAAACCTCCTAGGGGTTGCCACATCCTTTAAAGGTTTAGACCTGTGCGGCCTATCGGACTCAACGGCGTTAATCGCTCCCCCTCCATGATTGGCGAGCGGGTTGGTTCTCACATTAGGCCGATCCTCTTGGAAAGTCAGCCATCCAGCATCTATCAAATGTTGGACCTTGTATTTAAGGGCCAAGCATTTTTCAATGGAATGCCCCGGGACACCCCCATGGTACTTGCAAGTTGCATTAGGGTCATACCACTTTGGGAAAGGGGGTTGGAGGACCTTTCTGGGAGTTACCACGACCAAATGGTTGGCGATGAGGGACGGCAAGAGGTCTTCGTATGTCATTGGGAGTGGGGTGAATTCTTGAAATGGCCTCGGAGGGAAGTTCCTTGCTGCGTTGGAATTACCGGCCGGGCAAGTTGTGTTCGGAGTTGGAACTTAGGGAGCTTCCCTCTGGGTGGGTGCCTTAGGCTGCACAGGTGCTGAACTAGAGGCGTTCCCGGTGTGAGCCGAGAAGCTCGGGTGATGTTGCGCAGACTGATGGGTACCATGAGGTGTCTGCGGGGGTGATCGAGGCCGTACCCGAATCAAATAAACATGAAAATGCAGTAACTAGGAAGTGATCCTAGGTCGTTTCCCAACGAGCAGTGACAAGCCAAATGTTCATAATATGCTTGCAGTAATAGTAACGATGGGGGGGGGGGGGGTTGGTTGTTTGGTAATTAAAGAGCAGAACAAATAAAATGGAATACAAAACTACTAATATTAAAAACGGGTTGTTTCCTCTGATTTAGAAGCCACTCTCTTATCCTGGGTTATGGAGAATTCGTCCCTAACAGTCAACCACTTAATCCAACCCTATTTCAATTTACTAAGCGAAAATCAACTTAGGGTTTTTCAATACGTGATTAGGCACCACATACACCAGTTAGCCCTTCGTCCATTAAGCATGAACGCAAGTTAGGCTCAGAGGCAATTAATCGAACACGAAGCGTGCACTGATTAATATTCAGGAAATTGGGATAACTGGTGAAGGGAAAACTGCCAGGAAACCACATTACAAGCGAAACCTCAAAGAGAGTTGGGCTTCGTCCTCAAAAGGAAACAACACCAGAAAATCTAGCCTTCCATGGATTCAAACAGAAAACGCAATTGAAACATGAAGCAGAAACGTAAATGAACGGAAACGTAAATGAACAAAAACGTAAACGAACAAAAATGTAAAATGGAACAGAAACGTAAATGAGAGTAAAAGAAGAAGCAAGAACGAAATTGTAATTAGAAGCAGAAAACGTAAAATTGCATTACGAACTCAGAAGCAGCAAAACAGAAAAACGAAAAACCCTAAAACAAAGCTCTGAATAATGAATAGCATCACAGAATAGAATGCCCTGCACGAATCCCAAGGCAGCTATTTAAAAAGAGTCCCTCAAAGTCACTGGGCCCTATTACAATACTCTGGCCCAAAACGAAATAAACACTGAACAACATAAAATAAAATTGCGAAATTTCCTAATTAGAAATTAACTAAGGTAAGCGCTGCTTTATTTGCCCTCTTCAAGTCCACAACCAAAATCCGGATTAAGCCCAATGTTCATTAATTCCTGAAATTAGATTAAAAACATCAAATTAGCTAAATGAGCCCAAATAATAAAACTGCCTAATTAATTGACAATTAAGACCAATCAATAATTAAAATGGTGCAAAAAGGGTTAGAAAATAGAAGAAAATGATGGCACATCAAAACCCCCCATACTTAGCCTTTTGCACTCCTGGGAAAAATGAAACAAAGAACAAAATCCAAGGATATCAGAGGGAGACAACAAAAACATTCACATATTTCTCAATGAACATCAAGGGAATGAAAGGAATGGGTAACATCTAACATAAGGAGATCCAAAAAGTCAGACATTCATGAAAATCATCCAAGCAACCCAATCATGGCAAAATAGTTAATCAGCTCAGAATGAAAAGTGATAAAGCCTCACAAGATATAAACTCTATCTCTCAAGTGTCTAGGCTACTATTTACCCTCAAAAGCACCCATGAAAGCAAACACCACATAAACTTGGCAAGATTCTAAAATTGACAATCAACCCATAAACACAAGCACATGAGGATCAAAAGGTCTTTTAAGGTTGTAATGGGGCCAAGGACAAGGTATGGAGAAATATGGAATAAGTGGCTAAATCCCAAAGGAATAGAGGAGCAAAGGGGAATAAGTGCATATTAAGAAAAAAAATAAAAAAGAAGTAAAGATAAAAATTAAAACATGAAGAGTAGAACCAAGAGTTTCATCATTCTTGTGCCATTTAAGATCTTATTCACTCAACTTTATTGCTTTTCTTTTTCTTTTTTTTTTCGATTTTTTTTTTGTACTCTTTAGACTTTGAGAAACAACAATTTCATTCAGCATGTCCAACATTTAACCAATATACAATGTACATCAAGTATGGCCCAAAATACATCCATGAAGCATAGCCAACAAAACAAGTTGTCCAATGAAACAAAAACCCCCCACACTTATTCCCAAAACAATTCCAAAGCTCCAAAATTCCTTAAGGATATGGTAATATCATGGTTTTTCACTTAAGGCTTGTAATGAGCTTCAAAACAAGGAAAGGGAAACAAGGCTCAAAAGGGCTATCAAAGGAATTAATTCAAGGTAAGTCCATTTGGCTAGAAGCTTATAAGAACAAAATTGCCTTAATCATTTCCAAATATGCATGTGAATTAGGACGCATCAACAAGAATCAAGCCAAGGCTATTGTGCAAGCAATCAAATGGGGCAAAACACACCAAATGATTATAATGATGGATGGCTCAAATTCTCACAAAGGTAAAATCATCACTTTCAAATTGAGCTTTCAAAACTATCATGACATGTAGAGAAGAATCAAGGATTCAAGTCACAAAATGTAGAACTTTTATTTTCAAAACAATTACCCATTTCTTGAACATATCCTATAATTCAAAGAAAAACATGCAAAGTCGTACGTGCACATGAAATTGACCCAAAATATTAAACTGAAAATCCGACGAAACTAACGACATTAACAAATTAACACAACTAACAAATTAACAAAACCAACAAAACTAGCAAAACCAAAGAACACTCCCCCCCCCCCCCCCCCATACTTAAACAACACATTGTCCTCAATATAGCACAATTAAAAGATTAAAAACAATTAAATCATCAAAGAGAATCGGACAAGTGTAATAAAAGCAAAGAAGGAGATAGGAAAAGAAAAAACTCCCCAAAGTCATGGTGGAGGAAGAGTAGGGTGGAGTAAGGAAGTCTCTTCCACCACTACGTCCACTAAAGAAGGGTTCGTGAGGAATGGCTTAAGTCGATGTCCATTGACCTTGAAGCTCTTGTTTGTGGAGTCGCTTTTGATCTCAACTGTACCATAAGGAAAAACATTAGTAACAACAAAAGGACCAATTCACTTAGACCTCAACTTACCACTCATGAGTCCAAGCCTAGAATTATACAATAACACTTTTTGCCCAACCACGAAGTCTTTTTTAACTATCATGCTATCATGGAACTTCTTGGTCTTTTCTTTGTAGAACTTGGCATTCTCGTAGGCTTCTAGGCGGATTTCATCTAACTCACTCAGTTGCAACTTCCTTTCCTCGCCAGCTTGATCCATAGAGAAGTTGCAAGTCTTCACTGCCCAGTATGCTTTGTGCTCAATTTCCACTGGAAGATGACATGCCTTTCCAAAGACAACCCGATAAGGAGACATTCCTATGGGTGCTTTGTAGGCAGTCCGATGTGCCAGAGAGCATCATCAAGCCTGGTACTCCAATCTTTCCTGCTTGGCTGCACAATCTTCTCTAGAATTCTCTTGATTTCCCTGTTAGAAATTTCTGCCTGTCCATTAGTCTGGGGTGGTATGGTGTGGATACCCTGTGTACCACCCCGTACTTTTTAAGCAAGGCATGCATTGTCCTGTTGCAAAAATGGGTTCCTTGATCACTAACAATTGCTTTAGGTACTCCAAACCTGCAAAACAGATTAGACCTGACAAAGTCTGCGACAACTTTAGCATCATTAGTTCTAGTGGGCTTGGCTTCCACCCATTTTGAAACATAATCAACTGCAAGGAGAATGTAAACATAACCAAAAGAGACAGGAAAAGGGCCCATGAAATCTATACCCCAGACATCAAACACCTCACAGAATAGCATAGGTTGCTGAGGCATTTGTTGTCGCCATGTAAGTGTATTTCCTGCTCTCTGACACTGCTCACAAGTGCTGCAGATCTTCCACGCATCTTTAAAGATGGTGGGCCAATAAAAACCACAATCAAGCACTTTGCGAGCTGTCCTTTGAACGCCTAGATGACCTCCCGGTGCGGAAGAATGACAGAATGCAGGACTGAGTCAATCTCATGATCTGGAATGCACCGTCTAATGACCTGATCACTGCACAATTTCCACAAGTAGGGGTCATCCCAAATAAAATGCTTAGCATCACTTTTAATCTTATGTTTTTGGGCTTAGATGCTAAGGGAGGAAAAACAGAGGCAACTAAATAATTGACAATGTTAGCAAACCAAGGGAGTAGAAAGAGAGTCAGAAATACTATACAATATATACAAATGATCATCCGGGAAATCATCCCGAATAGGTGAATCTGCATCAGAGACACGTTCGATCCGACTCAAATGATCAGCAACTAGATTTTGTGCTCCGCTCCTATCACGGATCTCCAAGTCAAACTCTTGGAGCCAGAGCATCCATCGGATCAACCTAGGCTTAGAATCAGCCTTCTTCAACAAGTACTTAGAGCTGCATGGTCCAGTATAAACAATAATGCGAGTACCAAGCAAATAAGATCGAAATTTTTCAAGAGCAAAAACTATGGTAGAAGCTCTTTCTCAGTAGTAGTATAATTTGCTTGGGCAGCATCTAAAGTCCTAGAAGCATAATATATCACCCTGGGCAATTTATCAATTTTCTGAGCCAAGGACAGCCCCAATGCATAATTTGATGCATCACACATAAGCTCAAAAGGGGCTGTCCAATCGGGTGCCTGGATGATGGGGGTGGTAGTCAACGCTCTTTTGAGGCAATCAAAAGCCTCTTTGCATCTGTCAGTAAAGTCAAACTCCACCTCCTTTTGCAACAAGTTGGACAGTGGAAGGGCTACTTTGCTAAAATCTCTTATAAAGCGCCTGTAGAATCCTGCATGACCAAGAAAAGATCGCACCTCTCGCACACAAGAGGGGGTAAGGCAATTGGAAATAACAGAAATTTTTGCAGGATCTACTTCAATACCCTTATTGGAAATAATGTGGCCTAAAACTATACCTTGCTCAACCATAAAATGACATTTTTCAAAATTTAGAACAAGGTTAGTTTCAATGCATCTATTCAAAACTTTTTCCAAACTATTCAAACAACCATCAAAAGAGGATCCATATACAGTGAAATCATCCATTAAACACCTCTATGCAATTTTTCTAAAAATCACTGAAAATACTAATCATGCACCGCTGGAAGGTACCAGGGGCATTGCACAGGCCGAAAGGCATCCTCCTATAAGCAAAAGTGCCGAAGGGGCAGGTGATGTGGTCTTTTCCGGATTCTCAGGAGCAATAGTAATTTGCATATAACCAGAAAAACCATCAAGGAAACAGTAGTGGGATTTACCTGCCAGGCGTTCAAGCATCTGGTCAATGAATGGCAGGGGAAAATGGTCCTTTTTGGTAACCTGGTTTAGCCTCCTATAGTCAATGCAGACACTCCAACTGTTCTGCACCGAGTAGGAATCAGGCTCCTCCTTCTCATTTCTGATCACTGTGAGGCCAGTCTTCTTCGGGACTACCTGGACGGGGACTCACCCATTGGCTATCGGAGATAGGATAAATGATTCCAGCTTGCAAAAGCTTGGTTATCTCCTTCTTTACTACATCAAGAATCACCGGGGTTGAGTCTTCTCTGTGGTTGTCTTACTGGTTTAGCTCCATCCTCTAAATTTATTCGATGCATACATGTGGATGGGCTAATACCAGGAATGTCCGCCAGGGTCCAACCTATAGCCTTCTTATGCTTCTTGAGAACTGACAACAACTTCTCCTCTTGCTCATCAGCAAGGGAGGCAGATATAATCACTGGAAAACTCTTGCTATCATCCAAGTAAGCGTATTTTAAATTTTGATGGCAGAGGCTTCAATTCTGGTGTGGGTCGGCTGGACAGTGGTAGAAGTGAGATGGTTTCTCAGCCTTTACCTCATAAAGAAAGTAAGAGGTATGTGTACTTCCTGAAACATGGTTAGTCCTATCTGACTCTATAAAATCAATCTCAAGAGGTAAAAACACCACCACCAGGCATGCAATCAATATCACTCTCAGATTCACTCTCAGCATCAAATTCAGACATATGATCAAGTACAATTTCAGACTCAATGCTTGAAGAGTGAGAGGCATGCAGATTAGAATAAAGATCAGTCATGTATTCATCAACAACATGGTCAATTATTTCAGCACGAAATACAGAAAGATCTTCAGATGGGTATTTCATAGCATCCAGAATATTAAAATGAACAGTTATGTCACCAAATTCCATAGACAGTGTGCCTACATAAACATCTATCTTAGTTCTAGCAGTTTTCATAAAGGGTCTGCCTAGAATGATGGGAACTGATCCTTGAGAAAATCCATCTTCCATATTCAAAATATAAAAATCAACAGGGAAAATCAGTTCACCAACTCTAACTAAGACATCTTCTATGAAACCAACAGGGTAGGCAACACTTCTATTAGCTAAATGAATTACCACATCAGTTGACTGCAAGGGGCCTAGAGATAGAGAATTAAAATAGACAGAGGCATAACACTAACAGAAGCTCCTAAATCTAGCATGGCATTGTCAAACTTACTATTCCCTATGATACAAGGTATGCTGAATGTACCTGGATCTTTGCATTTTTCAGGAATTTGAGGAACAGATTTACCAATGAATGCGGAGACATTTCTGCCCATGCTAATTCGTTCACTTCCTTTAAGCTTCCGCTATTAGTGCATAGCTCCTTCAAGAATTTGGCATATCTTGGAATTTGCTTTATTGCATCCAACAGAGGTATGTTTACCTCTACTTTTCTAAACGTTTTCAAGATCTCTTTCTCTGCCTCTTCCATTTTTTTGTTGGAAACTGCTCTTGGAGGGAATGGAAGAGGGGGAATGTGCTGCTTCTGCAAATCAGAATTACCTGTGGAAGAAGATTCACCTGCACAGAAATTGTTAGGTAAATTTTTGTCATCACCCTTTTCTGGAATAGAGTGAAGTTTGGCAGGTTCATTTGCAGATGAGGAAGGTGCTACGGGTTGAGGTCCTTGACACTGCTTTCCCGACCTCAATGAAATGACACTGACATTTTTGGGATTTTGGGCAGCTTGAGAAGGCAGCTTGTCAGAATTCTGGGACTGTTGTTGATTCAATTGGGTAGCTAATTGTCCCATCTGATTGGTTAAGCTCTGAATGGAGGCTCTGGTCTCTTGCTGAAACTGCATGTTCTGCATAGTCATTTGCCTCACAAGTTCTTCGAGGGAAGGTTGTGGAGGGGCCTCAACTGTTGGTTGTTTCTGGGGTTGTTGTTGTTGTTGGATTGGTGGAGGAATGTATGGTCTGCTTGGGCCAACAGCATTTTGGAAGGAAGGAGCAGGCTGCTGTTGTTGTTGCTGAGGGCTGGACCATCTGAGGTTAGGGTGATTCCTCCATCCAGGGTTGTATCTGTTGCTGGAAAGGTCATAATTGTTCTGCTGTGGTTGATTTTGCTGCTGAGGTTGAGGAGGTCTATTGTAAATATTTGCAGCATAAGCTTCAGGCTGCTCAATTGCTCCAGGTTGCTGCATGGAAGGGCAAAGGTCTGTATGGTGGTCAGCAGAGGAGCACAAACCATAAACCCTTGCAACAGGTACATATTTCTGATTCAAGGCCAGCTGGGTTACCAAGTTAACCAATGCATCCAGTTTGCCTTCAAGCTTCTTAGTTTCAGATGATGCAGATGGGTTTGTAGCTACCTCATGCACTCCTCTAATGACTATGGCATCATTTCTGGCGCTAAACTGCTGGGAGTTGGAAGCCATCTTCTCAATTAAATTTCTGGCTTCAGCAGGAGTCATGTCTCCAAGGGCTCCACCACTGGCAGCATCTATCATACTTCTCTCCATATTACTGAGTCCTTCATAAAAATATTGGAGAAGAAGCTGTTCTGAAATCTGATGGTGGGGGCAACTGGCACATAGTTTCTTAAATCTCTCCCAGTACTCATACAGGCTCTCTCCACTGAGTTGTCTAATACCTGAGATATCCTTCCTGATGGCTGTGGTCCTGGAAGCAGGGAAAATTTTTTC
>NW_021144407.1:0-15352 GCF_004193775.1 Glycine soja
TACTTCACTCATTACTCTAGCTCTAGCACGAGTTTTGTAAGGGCGCCGTAAAGTGTGTTCTTTTCTTTTTGATAACAATGATTAATTTCATTTTTTTTTTCAAGGAAAGAATGCAATAAGCAATGCAACCAATGAAAAGGATGGATGTATGCGAATGATGCACAGTTGAAGTATTGCGAATTTTTATGCAGGACATGGGGTTGAATCAATTTAGATTTTTAACATGGTTCATTACATCTTTGTCAAGGTGAAACTGGAAGTAACAAGGACATCAACAGTCCTAAATGTGTTTGGCGGTAGACGAAGCAATGATGTAACTCGATCCATCTTTTGCCCCAATATTTTGCAAGATGGTTACTTCCATACTTCAACTTGACTTGATGAACCTTTTCGTAAAAGCATGAGCTTGGTTCAACCCCGTAATCCAAGGAATAGCAATTCTGATCACCAATACTCCAACAATATTTCATAGTGATGAAAGACTCGGGAATACTTTAAGCTATGCATGGAAAATGTAATTATGAGATTGAGATGCCCGAAGAAACGTCATTTCCTAGTTAACCACGCATTAGGTACCATGCTCAATCATTTTGTTTTGTTGTTGTGTTTTTTTTTTAGAAATGGGTTTATGATCCCAACATGGTTGGCTCATGGTACCTAACACATGCAATTAAGAATGTAGTGTGAATTTTCACGCTTCCCCCTTTTTTTTGTTTTTTTTTGTAGAGGAAAACGCAAGGATCATGCATGAGCAAACATGAAAATAAAAGGTATGCAGTTTGTAGAACAAAAAGTATGTTGAACGCATATGCATGATGATGTAATGACTCATGCAAAATGTGAGGCTGGAATATGATAACGGACAATTGCAGGAACGATATGTTCATTATGATGCCATGAAGAGATGTTTATGCGATGCATGATATGAATGCATTTACAGACATGAGAGCCCGGAAAATTATCTTTTCTTACTTGCACATTCGGGGGCGCAGTGTCCCAGGTGTGTAGTTAAGAAGGTGATATGGATCTTCCGGCTTCCCATGACAAAAGACGAGACCAACATACAATGCATGCGTGACGACATGATGCAGACGCGCAAAAGCGCAACACGGGGATATACACAGTATGGCAATATCCACAAATAATCATACAGCAAAGGCATACATGACATTTAGGTTATATGCATGGCAGTGTTTAAAAGGCACGCAACGTGTTTGCTTCGTGCCCCTATTTTAGGGACCTAAGCGGGAGGAACTAAAAGGCTTTTAGTGATAATTCCCAAGGTGGTCATATCTCTCTTGACAATTTCTAGAGGTATCATCCCCTTCGAAAGAATATATTGCGGCAGTAGGGACTACCAGCAACAATATGTTATCAAAGAGAAAAACTCTAGATGAGGGTTCACTGTTATCAAGCAAGTCGGAGACCTAGCATGACCACAGATTCACCTCCACTCCTTATGTTCCCATGGACCCGGGTATAAGGCCCTTTTTCAATTCACTGTGTGTGCAAAAAAGGTGTTGGTGTTGTGTGCATCAAATAAATAAATATCTATCTCATGCATACATTTCAAAAACACACTAAAAAGCATCATAGAGTTATATGCAAGAACGTAAGAGAAATAAAAGGAAACCGACAAAAGAGGAAGCCATGATATTGCACGAGATTAGAAGGCCTAACTCTCTAAAAATAGTCCCCAGTGGAGTTGCCAACTGTTGCAAGCTACCCTTCGGCGGGAGGGTGATGTGGGGCTCGCGGGTGCGTCTTCCAAGAAAGGAATACACGCGGAGTCACCACCAACGTTTATTTGAGGAAAACATCGGAAAAACCGGAAAAGACGTAGCCTACAAACTTTAAGTGAAAGGTTCGAAAGTTGTATTTACGCACGGGGAAGGTATTAGCACCCCACGAGTCTATCATAAGAGACGGCAGCCTTTAATCAAATGTGCAAATATGACTTCAATTTATATTCTTTTCCCTTTTTACGTTCTTATGTCTTTTTTATGCCTTTTTATGTTTTTATCTTTTTGTGGTCGACAAGGGCGTTTCCCTTTGCTCCTACGTATTCCTCAATTGTGATGAGAAAATCAGACCTACGTAGTTCTTTTGTGAACAAAGCGTTTTGGTTAAGTTATTTTTTAGTTTTTATTGAATGAAAGGTCATTTAAGGCGTTGGACCATTAGACAATCTTTCGATTCTTTTGAAAAGTGAGAAAACATTAAGGCATTGGACCATTAATGATTTCTTTATTTTTGAAAGAGGTAACAAAGTTACATATTGATTTTAGGCTTTTTAGAAATCTACACTTAACCAATAAAAGCGGAAAAGACCATTTCAAGGCGTTGGACCTTTGAAAATGGCTTTTTTAGGCGATGACAAAAGTTTGGTTTATGAATTGATTTTAGCCTTAGTTTCACTTTGGTTATTAGTCGATTCGATTTAAGAAAGAGAAATCCCAAAGAAAAACGTCGGATTGATTTTTTTGATTTATTTTACTAAAAGATATTTTTTATTATTATATTATTATTTTACCTCTTTTTGGTTTCCAACGTGGTAACGGCATGACCGAACAGTCGGATTTCATTTTAACAGAAATTAACGGATGTTACAATTCAAATGATCGGTGGAAATTTATTTTATTCTTTGATTAGGCGAGAAAATGACTTAAGTAAATGACTAAAGCACGTTAAAAATGGAAGAAAAGAAAGCTGAAAGTAAACGAAATTAAAGTGAAAGTACACAAAACAAGAAATGAATTGAAAGTCTCGGATTTGAAAACTTACCCGTTGAAGAACGAAGAACGAACGAAGAACGATGAAGAATTTCCACAGAATCGCTTACGGAGGCGTTACGGAAGCACTTCGACTCGATTTTTCTTCAGGAAAACGTTTTTTTGCCCAAAATAGCCGAAATGCATAGCTAAGGGGTCTTGAACATTTTGAAACTGCTCCCCCCTCCCCTATGTATAGGAAAAAAGGGAGGTGCTTGCCGCCCAGAGGCTTAATGAAGAAGATTTCTAAGTTCACCCCCCTTTTCGTATTTTACGGAAAAGTTACGGAAGCCTTACGGAAGTGTTTCGGATTTGATTTTCATCTTTTTTCTCTTCCCTTTCACCAATGTTAAGTGGAATATGCTTACCCAAGATTTTCAGAAATTTTTCAAAAACGTGGAGGAGTCTGCCGCCCAGTTGCTTCCTCCTTAAGCAATCCAACTTCCAAAATGTTCCAGACGGGCCTAGACTCGAATTGCTATTTACACCCCTATCTTGATAAGTTCACCCCACCTTCTTTCGTAATTTATGGAAGCCTTACGGAAGCATATATGACTTAACTTTCATCTTTTTTTCTCTTCCCTTTCACCAATGTTAAGTGGAATATGCTTACCCAAGGTTTTCGAAAATTTTACGGAAGCGACGAAAGCCCCGGAAACCATTTTTCAAAAACGTGGAGGAGCTTGCCGCCCAGTTGCTTCCTCCTTAAGCAACCCAACTTCCAAAATGTTCCAGAAGAGCCTAGACTCGAATTGCTATTTGCACCCCTATCTTGATAAGCTCACCCCCCTTCTTTGTTGATTCTTTTTCCGTAACGTTACGGAACCTTACGGATTACGTACCGATACTTGTTTTCTTTCCATAATGTCACAAAACTTTACGGATTACGTAACCATCCCCTTTTTTTTGACTTCCGGCATGTCACGGAACTCCACGAATTGTGCAACGATGCTTTCTTTTGATTTCCGGCATGTCACGGAACTTCACAAATTACCTAACGATGGGTGCCAAGTACCTCGAAGTGGTCAAACGAGAGTTGCATGCCACCAAACAATGGTCCCCAGACGAAATTAGGGTATGACAATTTCAAAATGTCTTTCCTTCTTAGCTAACCTCTTGGAGGAGACACTTACCTCCTTACACTCCTCCTTAACCATTAAAGGTTGTCCTTCTTCTTGGGGGTAGATTTCTTCACTAGATTCTTCCCCTTTTGCTTCTTCACTTTCACTAGAGGAAGGTGAAGTAGTAGCCTCATCTTGGCAACAATAAATGTCTTGGCTCCTCATAATCATGGTTTTCTTGGTGGGGCATTGAGAAGTAATGTGTCCTTTTCCAAGACATTTAAAGCACTTTATAGAGCTAGTCTTTTCTTGCCTACTAGCCTTAGGGGGTTTCTTTTCTATTGTCTTCCCCTTATCATCTTTGGGCCTAGAAGGTGCTGCCCCTAAGATGCCTAGACCTTGGTCTTTATTTGGATAAGAATGAGAGCCATAAGATTTTAAAGTAGACTTTCTTTTAAGTTTTTGCTCTACCCTTATTTCCCAATCTAAGTAAGCCTCTACATTGTCCTTCCCATGACAATATGGGAGGTTAATGTTAGCCTTTTGAGGCTTTCTTTCATTTTCTATCCCATGGGAGTGAGGTCTAAGATGTGACCTATGCCTTCCTTCATGATAGTCACGAAGTTCTTCACTTAGGCTCTTGCAAGAGTTATGACTACTATAAGAGGCATGTTTTTCTCTTTTCATTTCTTTCATTATTTTTCTTCTTTCTTCCTCTCTTATTTTCTCTCTTTCATCGTGACTTATTTCTTCCACTCTTTTTTTTTCCTTTTTTTTTCTCTCTTGTTTTTCTTTCCACAACTTATGGGATCTCAACTCATCTAATATCTTATACAAGGGGTCCTTAGGAGTAGAACCCTCACCATTAACACTAGATGAAGAATGAAGACTCATGTTGGTTCCTAAGTTGTGGTTCTTTCTTGTTGGGGGTTTAAAAACAAAAGGTAAAAGAAACTATGGTTGAAACTAGCGAAAATAAACACTAAAAGAGGTGTGAAAGATAAGGTAAAAACTAATTGGTTAAAGGCAAGCTATCTAGGCGGTTTGACAAGGGAAGGTAAATGAAATAAGCTATGAAAGTAAGCAAGAAATTAAAGTGAAAGAAATGTAAACTAGGCGGATCCTAAGAGTGTTTTGATGACCTCATTTAAGGTTCCCAACAAAACACTCACTATCCTAAGGAAAAGTTGCCTAAAATTATTACACACAAATGTAAGTAGGGTGACCTATTGGAGGCTCCCAACTTACTTCCAACGAAAGGCCTTTTTGTTACAAAATTTGAAAGCAATGAAGGTAAGTAAATTCTCAATTAAATAAATTACAAAAAGGTCCTCAATTTTTGGTGATTGTTCTCTCTTTGGTGATTCACTCAATTTGGAGTGCTTCTTAGTGCAATAGCTCTTAAGGTGGTTTTCCCCTTGCTTTTTGACTCAAATTCTTCAAGGGATGGCACCAATCCTCCGTTCCAATTCCCTATATGGCAACTCACAAACAAGGAAACAAAGAGACAAGCAATAACCAAAGACCCAAAAAATGAAATGAAAGCTAAACCAATAGAGTTTCAACAAGACAAATTTTTAGGGATTTTTCAACAATTAAAGCAATGAAAAGCACATAAAAGCAAGCTAGGACTCAAAGAGAAACTTAGAATAGCTCTAGAGTAGAGTAAAAAAAACAAAAATAAAAAGATTCAAGAAACCTCTAGTTTTGGAAAAAAAATTTCACACTAATTTTCAATTGAAATTTCAAAACTAGGATTGGTATAAAATAGGCACCAACTATAGAACAAATTTTGAGCCAAAATAACAAGCACACTTCCCTTTCACTTTTTTTTTCCTGGACACTGATTTTTTTGCCAACTTGTGTGATTTTTCTTATTTTTTTCCTTTTATCCAAATCACTTGGTTCTTTATTTATAATTTTTTTTCCAGATGTCCAAAAAATTCAGTAAAAATTTCATCTTAGAATTCGTAGTGACCAATTCTCAATAATTTATACAAGTTCGTATGTTCAAGTTGCCAGCACCAGCGATTTCAACCTAGAAATCAAAAGTAGTGTTTATGTTGCTTATGGCTTGGATAGTTACAATTTGTGTTTGATTATGCTCAATCATCTTGAATAACACAATTCAAGAGAGCTTAAGACTTATTTTGATTCATAAATCCAGCCACAACTCAGCACCACAACTCAACTTCATCATAGGCATCATGTAGGAAACTTTGAAAACAAAAAAAGAGTTCAAGAACAAGACTACTTCTAGGAATTGATTTTAAACAGGTTATGAACTAAATAACATGCATGATGTCGCAACCTACCCTTCGGCGGGAGGGCGACGCGAGACTCGCGGGATGCGTGTTCCACGAAAGGAATACGCACGGAGTCGCCACCAACGTTTATTTGAGGAAAACGTCAGAAAAAACCGGAAAAGACGCGATCTACGAACTTTTAAGTGAAAGGTTCGGGAGTTGTATTTACGCACGGGGAAGGTATTAGCACCCCACACGTCCGTCACAAGGGACGGCAGCCTTTAATCAAATGTGCAAACATGACTTTGATTTTTACGTTCCCTTTTATGTCCTTATATCCTTTATACCCTTTTTATATTTTTCCATTTTTGTGGTCGACAAGGGTGTTTCCCTTTGCTCCTACGTATTCCTCAATTTGCGATGAGGAAATCAGACCTACGTAGTTCTTTCTTATCAAGTGATTCTTTTTTCGTAAAGTGGTGATCATTTTAAGGCGTTGGACCTTAAAAATGATCCATTTTACTTAGTGAGAGATTGAAATGACAAACTTCAAAAGCCTATTTTTATGGACGAGCTTGACTAGGCGAGTTGATTTTAGCCTTTAGTTTCACTTTAGTTATTAATCAATTCGATTAAGAATGAGAAATCCCAAAGAGAAAACGTCTGATTGATTTTCCGCTTTATTTTACTAAAAGATGTTTTTTGATTATTATATTATTTTTTACCTCTTTTTTGATTTCCAACGTGGTTACGGCACGACCGAACAATCGGAATTCATTTTAACCGAAGTTAAAGGATAATACAATTCAAACGTTCGGTGGAAATTTCTTTTATTTTTAAGTTAAGCGAGAAATGACTTAAGTAAAATGGCTTAAGCACGTCAAGAGGGGGTATAAAAAGTAAATGAAATGAGAATAGAAATACACAAAACACAATGTGGACCACTACGGGTACATAGAATGAATCGAAAAGCTTGGTTCGAGGTACTTACCTGTTGAAGATCGAAGAACGATGAAGAACGAATGAAGAACGTCGAAGAACGGTTGAAACCTTTGCGAAATTCTTCACGGAAAACGTTACGGAAACGTTTCAGAAGCGCCTCGGCTTAGATTTTCTTCACGGAAACAATTTTTCCAAGCAAATTCGAAAGAGAGAGAAGTGCCTAAGGGGCTGAACCCTTTTCTTCTTCACTTCCTCCCCTATTTATAGCAAAATAGGGGAGGTGGTTGCCGCCCAGGTCGCCCAGGCGAGCTCAGCTCGCCCAGGCGAGCCAGGTTGCTTCCTCCAGAAGCAACAACCTTCTGGAGGAATATTCTGGAGGGCCCAAGTGGGCCTGGGTGCTATTTGCACCCCCATTTTTACTAAGTACACCTCCCTCTGCTTTTTTTTTTGTGATTCTTTTTTCGTAAAGTTACGGAAACTTACGAATTTCGTAACAATACTTGTTTTCTTTCCGTAATGTTACGGAACCTTGCGGATTACATAATCATCCCCTTTTTGACTTATGGAATGTTACGGAATCTCACTTAATTATGCAACGATGCTTCCATTTGATTTCCGGTGTGTCACGGAAACTTACGGATTGTGCATCAATATTTTTTTGGTTTTCCGGCATGTCCTGGAATTTCACAAATTGCCTAATGATGGGTGCCAAGCACCTCACAAGGACCAAAGAAAGGTCGCATGTCATCAAGCAAAGGTCCCCGGACGAAATTAGGGTATGACAGTTGCCCCTCTTTACTTGTCTTTTATTGGAGATAAAAGGAAAGTAAAGATAAGACACTAATTTTGTTCCTCTCGATATGACGAGAGTCGCGGGGGACCATAAAATCTCCACATGCAAATGACTTGTTGTTCCCGGAATTTCACAAATTGCCTAATGATGGGTGCCAAGCACCTCACAAGGACCAAAGAAAGGTCGCATGTCATCAAGCAAAGGTCCCCGGACGAAATTAGGGTATGACACTAATTTCGTTCCTCTCGGTTGATGAGAGTCGCGGGTGACCATAAAATTTCCGCATGTAAATGACTTGTTGTTCCCGGAGGAACAAAAGGTGCAGAAGACTATGTCAGTCTCTGCATGTCATCGGGCCCGCTGCCTCTGGATGAAAAAAGGGTGCGGATAACCGTAAGGTATCTCCGCGTGTCATCGGGCCCGCCGCCTCTGGATGACACAAGGGTGCAGAATGACCAAATTTTGTCTCTACGTGTCATCGGGCCCGCCGCCTCTGGATGACAAAAGGGTGCGGATAACCGTAAGGTATCTCCGCGTGTCATCAGGCCCGCCGCCTCTGGATGACACAAGGGTGCAGAATGACCAAATTTTGTCTCTGCGTGTCATCGGGCCCGCCGCCTCTGGATGACAAAAGGGTGCGGATAACCGTAAGGTATCTCCGCGTGTCATCGGGCCCGCCGCCTCTGGATGACACAAGGGTGCGGATAACCGTAAGGTATCTCCGCGTGTCATCGGGCCCGCCGCCTCTGGATGACACAAGGGTGCAGAATGACCAAATTTTGTCTCTGTGTGTCATCGGGCCCGCCGCCTCTGGATGACAAAAGGGTGCGGATAACCGTAAGATATCTCCGCGTGTCATCGGGCCCGCCGCCTCTGGATGACAAAAGGGTGCGGATAACTGTAAGGTATCTCCGCGTGTCATCGGGCCCGCCGCCTCTGGATGACACAAGGGTGCGAATAACCGTAAGGTATCTCCGCGTGTCATCGGGCCCGCCTCCTCTGGATGACACAAGGGTGCATAATGACCAAATTTTGTCTCTGCGTGTCATCGGGCCTGCCGCCTCTGGATGACACAAGGGTGCGGATAACCGTAAGGTATCTCCGCGTGTCATCGGGCCCGCCGCCTCTGGATGACACAAGGGTGCAGAATGACCAAATTTTGTCTCTACGTGTCATCGGGCCCGCCGCCTCTGGATGACAAAAGGGTGCGGATAACCGTAAGGTATCTCCGCGTGTCATCGGGCCCGCCGCCTCTGGATGACACAAGGGTGCAAGTCATATGACCTCAGGGTCAGTATGACAAAGATTATGGGGCGGCCGACATGAGCAAGGCTCTTGCTCCTACGTATCCTCCAATGAGGAACTCAGACCTACGTAGTTCTAGATAACTTGTGAGACTTGAAAAAGTCTCCACCAGAAGATGCCTACATCTCCGGAAAGGGCACAGATGACCATATTGGCCTCCGCTTATCAATCACACTCGAGGTGCGGATAACCGTAAGGTGTTTCCGCGGGCTACCAGCTCTTGGGTCATGGTAACAGAAAGCAGTGTGGTCGACAAAAGCGAGGCTTTTGCTCCTACGTATCCTCCAATGAGGAACTCAGACCTACGTAGTTCTGGATAACTTGTGAGACTTGAAAAAGTCTCGGTGTTTTCTCCACTAAAAATGCAAACATGCTTTAGCAAAGAGACAAATATTCCAACTGATTAGAGCAGCATATGCTTTTTTGAGTGACAAACAATGCGTCCACCAAGGAAGGAGAGTCTGCTGATGAAATCCCCCATAGCCATAAATGAGATTTTGGATATTAGCATTTCGTTTCTAAATGACCATTTAGAGGAAACACTGGGTTCGACAAAAAATAGAAGAAATCCACTCAAAGTGTATCAATCTCGCACAGGTAAGTGTTTTATCCTAATTCCGAACCATAGATATGTCATGACTTGACTTTGCAAATTATTTCCTATCAAAATCAAAAATTACATGCGTGATCATGGATCAATAGGACTTCCCTTAGGAATGGGTTCTCTTGATGGGTTTTTCGGCTTTTGTGTGTTTTTGGCTTTTGATTTTTTTGTTTTTGTTTGACGCGAGGCGAGCAAGTCACCGACGCACAGGATTTTGGTTGGTAATCAAAGGGAGAAGACCACTTTTAGGTTATGGTTTCCTTTTCTTTCTTTTTGTTCATTTGGTGACAATTCTGTATTGTTCAGATATTGTCTGGTCCAAGGACCTCTCGGCACATTTCTTCTGTTTTCTTTGATCGGGAACTTTCTTCCCTTTCTTCTTCTTCTTTTTTTCTTTCTCCCATTCTTTGATTGGGAATTTTCTTTCTTTTCTTTTTGCTCTCTCCCATTCTTTGATTGGGAATTTCCTTTCCTCTCTTTTTTTCTTTGATTGGAAATTTTCCTTCTCTCCTTTTTTTTGCTTCCTTTTTGATTGGAAATTTTCCTTCTCCTTTTTCCTTTGATTGGAAATTTTCCTTCTCTTCTTTTTTGCTTCCGAGGGTAAGGATTGGCCTTCTCACCCCGGGTCAAGGTTTATGGTGAGTCAGGATTTTGTCTTAAAGCTTGTAGAATGGCTAGACATGATACATGTCAGGGTTTGGTTTGGTTCAAAGATAAAAGGGATGCCCCACATTATTTCCATGACACAAATGCAAAGATGATGATTTGGAAACTTCATGCAAAACTGGTCATGCATGCACCTATGTGGACACTCAAGTGTCAAACTTTTATGGTCATGTGATGCTAGGGCTCAGGATTTAAATCAACCCAATGTTTCCAAAATATGTTCTTTTATCCATTTGTGCATTCATCCGAGTCCATTTCGGGCGTCCGGGGAAATTTCACAGTGTTCACCCTTCAGGTGTAGACACATTTTTTTTCAAAAACTAGTTATGATCAATGAATTTTTTTCAAAGAAAAGTTGGAAGTCATCTCTTTTCAAAAGCATGTCGGTTTTTCAGCTAAACAACTTATTATTATTTTTTTTCTTTTTCCTCTCTTTTTCTTACTTGCTTTCTTTTTCCTTATTTGCTCTCTTCTTTCTTACTTGCTTTCTTTTTCCCTTTTTTAATTTTTATTTTTATTTTTATCATGATTTTTGTTTGTTTTATTATATATATTATATTATTTTTTTTGACGATGTTCCTAAACGAAGAACTCTACACGGTTCCAAAATTTCAAGCATCATTGATAGTAATGATATATAAACACTAACGCAACAATCCAAACAAAAATGTATGCGCTGTACAAATGACAATCGAAACAACAAAAACAAACATTAGTCTCTCAAGTCAAAACAATAACATAACATAAAAATGATAAAAGAAATATGAAAGAAAACATGAATCTGGGGATCTCCCAGTCACGTATCTTCACTCCCTCCCAAGAAGTCAAGCAAATCGGCCATCTCCTCGTCCTCGTGGGCCTCTTCTCCACCGTTAGGAGCTTCTGGGGGTGCCTCTCCTGCTTGGGCCTCGGGCCAATCTCCGGGCCATGCGACCTCTGCCCTGAACTGGTCTAGAGTAAGGCATGAAAAAGAAGCGAAGCCCTGGCTCTGCATGCTGAGGCTCATCTGGTATAGACAATCATGGGTCTGTACATGTGCTCGGTGGTTGGCCGCCTGCTGGCGAACCAAATGCCGTAAATACTGCTCCATGTCAAATGCCCCAGCCTGGCCAGTCTGATGAGGTGGTGGTGGCGCGCCTGCGGCCTGTGGAGCATCACCCTGAGCCTGTCTCTGGGTACAGTACTTCTCAATAAAAGCCCGGGTGATGGGCGGCCGAATTACCTTGGTAGGTGCAACGGGGACTCCGAATGACTGGCAGAGTCCTGTGATCAGCGAGGGAAATCCCAGGGCCCTGTTGGACTTATCTGGATCCAAAGGATGCCTGGTAGGCGCCATACCTGCAAAAACATAAATGGCATCAGCGATTAACTGAGCCACATAGACGCTCATCCGCGTCAGGATGGCGTACACCAGCTGACACTTCGGTAGGGGGAGGTCGGAATTATGATCGCTGGGCAGGATGTTGCTGAGGAGCAACGTCATCCATATCTGGGTCAGGGTGGTCATGTTGGTGCACATGATTCGCACTCGCCTCCCTGCAGCAGTCCGGGCAAAATCCTACCCCGGTATACATAGCAGCTGGGCGATGGCCTCCTCATCGAACCCATCAGACCGGTTCCTCCTCTGTCCATACTCACATTCCTGGCCCTCTTCCAACACCAACGGATATCCCAGGAGCTGGCCGATAGGGTCGGCATCAAACGGGATCCACTGACCCCTTACCCAGGATCTCATGTCACGCACGCCCTCCTCTGTTGGCCAAGCATTGGCATAAAACTCAAGGGCTATTTTTGGATCGAACTTGGCCATGGGAGTAACCAGTGATGTCCACCGCCGGCGCCCTATTTCCTCCTGGAAATCAGTATACTTGTCGTCCCTGAGCTGGACGCGTCGCTCCCGGAGAAACGACCATCCCTTGATGGCCTCGAAGCGCTGCTGGTGTACAGCGCTCCTAAAGCGGTGACTGTCGTACTCCGGAGCGGAACTAGTTCCTTAGGCCGCCTTGTCCTTCCTGGACCTCTTTGATGCAAGCTTCCTCGGGGCCATTCCTGCGAAGGCAAACATTTGGAAAGTTAGTTTTTACCAAGAAATGCTACCCTTAAAACAAAAATGGCATACAACCCCCTCCAATAAATACAAACATCAATGTAAATTTAGAGCAAGCTTATGCGCACACTTCTTTACGAACGTTCACTTGCACAAGACATTCTTATAACTAAGAAAAATGCACCCATATACAATCAATGCACCTTCGTTACCTAGATTATTCACGTGTACTTCCAAGGTGTATTTGTTACCTACATCACACACATTTCCTTTGCTAAATTCACATACATGCATACTCTAAGCACTTTGGCTATCAAAAATTGCATACGTGCACATCTTGGTATTTCTAATACCTATACATACACAAACTTCATGATGAATCTTGACTATCTACACAATAAGGTGCTACATTTCATGCTTTTTTCAAGGGTTTTTACTACCTAAAGCCGCATGCAAATTCAAGTATATTTTCTTTTGCTTACTAAAATTGTATTCAAATTAAAAGGTATTTTTGTAATGTATTTTCTTTACATAACATGCAACATATTTATAGATTTTTGTGAGACATTTTGACTACCAAAAATTATATGTACATACATCCAAGTATTTTGCTACCATACCCAAAGTGTAAATTGCCAAAGGTATTTTGCTACCTATTCTAAACCTACACATTTATGATGAGCAAAATTCCTAACCATCTAGGCATAGGGAAAATATTGTAGCGTGGCCCATAGCTGATCGCTGGCCAAAAAAAGGGTAACTTTACCCAACATGCACCTCCTCTTGTGTTCTTTTGCATAAAAACTTTGGTTCCTAGGCCTAGTATATATGTGAGGCAATTATTCTAGCCTTTTTCGGGAATGAATACATGTCCCAAAAAATAGAAAATATGTACAAACCAAAATGCCCCATGGGTTGTTTCCTTACAAAAGTCACACGCTAATGCCATTGAGGCATTTCACCGAACACTTGGTGGGCGCGCGTTTAGGCATCATTAGCAAGAGAACGGGGACAATGTGGCATGCCCCATTACTTCAAAATGCATTATAGGCCTAGGGCCATCCCATACAAACCCCCAATCCAACCCAATCAAGCAAGAAAACAAACCAAAATTGCCCCACATATTTGAGCACATTCCCACATTTTAGAGCACCAAAAGGAGATCAAAATACACCAATGAAAAGCTAGAAAGCTTAGGGATGGAATACTTACTTGTTGGTGATGATCAAAAGCGCGAAACGGAATCAAAAAATGCGAAAAATGATGACCCTAGGGCTGCAAACTCGTAAATCCCGTGGGTATGGCTTTTGAAAGGGGGAAAAGAAGTTTTTGAATGCAAAAACGTCCCCCCTCTCGTCATTCTTATATTTGGTGCAGGGGTGGCTCGCCCAGGCGAGCTCAGCTCGCCCAGGCGAGCTAACCTGCATTTTGTTTTTTTTTTGTTTTTTTTTTTTGAGAGGAACATTAACTATGTCCCCTCCTTCCTTATGGTTAGCGTCTTGCTTAACTTGAACTTACTTAAGTTAGAGTTAGGCATTGATTACTTATTTTTAAAACAAACAAAAAGTAAAAGAAAACTGCGAATACAAAGGATACGGGGCTGCCTTGCAGCGACGTTCTCCGCTTGCTTAGCGTGGAGAAAGGGGCGACGATCAGTCGGTCGTGACCCCATCCCCACTTGCATCCGTTCGTGTGTACCTGCAAGTAAGAAACAACCTGGTGTGGCCAATCTTGACCGCATCGCTGTCTTACCTTGATTGGTTTCTGCTGTTCATGTTTTGTCTCTACCCCAGAAGGTAGCTCAAGATGATCCTGCCCCTGTTTTACCACAACAATATGCATGCGTATGCGTATGCGTATGCGTATGCGTATGCGTATGCATGAATGTTTTCAAACGCAGCAAATTTTAGGGAAAGTTGGTTCAGGTTCAATTTTAATTAAGCGCTTGGGGCATCCCATGAACTGAGCGGAAGGGCTCAGGTGATCAAAATCAACACAAGGTTTGAAACTAACGTGAGGACTAAAGCCTCGAATCCACGTTCATTTCTTTGAAAGATTGTAACGAGATATACAACAGACAGGAAATCCCTGGGGGAAATCTAGAAAATGCATAAAGATAAAGAACATGCAGCGACATCCTTAATTGCCCCAGCTTCTAAGCATAATATCGTTTGACGACATCAGAATTCACGGGTGAAGGTAACTCTTCAACATCCATGTCGGTAAGCACAGGGCTCCTCCGGAGAAAGCCCTCTTCACAACAAAAGGCCCTTCGTAATTCGGGGCCCATTTCCCTCGATTGTCCTTGACAGCATGGACATTTCTTTAGCACAAGGTCTCCCCTCATGGAACTTGTGCAAATGTACTTTCTTGTCGAATGCATTCTTCATTCTTTGCTAGTATAAGCGCCCATGACTCATGGCCGTTAAGCGCTTACCCTCGATGAGGTTGAGCTAGTCATAGCGCGTTTGAGCCCACTCTGATTCCTTTAATCCGGATTCTGCCAAGATCCTTAATGACGGGACTTCCACCTCAAACGGTAACACAGCCTCCATCCCATATACCAATGAGAACGGCGTTGCCCCAGTTGACGTTCGCACTGAAGTTCGGTAACCGTGTAATGCGAATGGGAGCATTTCGTGCCAATCCTTGTATGACACGGTCATCTTTTGGATAATCTTTTTGATATTCTTATTGGCCGCTTCCACGGCTCCATTCATCTTTGGCCGGTAGGGTGTGGAATTGTGATGCTGGATTTTAAACTCCTCGCACATTTCCCCCATCATCTTGTTATTCAGGTTGGTGCCGTTGTCCGTGATAATCTTCCTTGGCAAACCATATCGGCAGATGATCTCTTTCTTAATGAACCTGACTACCACACCCCTCGTGACGTTGGTATAGGAAGCTGCCTCGACCC
>NW_021144408.1:0-14639 GCF_004193775.1 Glycine soja
TTTAAATGACATAATTAGGGTAAAAAACGAAGAGCCCCTCTGGGCCTGGACCAAAAAAAAAGAGACAGAAAAGAAGAAAAAGGAAAAAAAAAGGAAAGGAAAAGAAAAAAAAAAAATATAAAACAGCAAAAATAAAATAAAATAAAATAAAATAAAAATAAAATAAAAAACGAAAAAAGGATACTAATAAAGATATTAATAAAAAACGGAAATAATAAAAACACTTAATAAAAGGAAAAGAAAAAAAAAAAAAAAAAGAAGAAAATAATAACTAAAAAATAATAATAATAATAATAATAAAAAAGGTAAATAAAAAAATAAAAAAAAAGGGGGCGTCTTCAAAACAAAAATGAGGTATTTTAAAATACCTCCCTGCCGAAATTTCATCTGAAATGATGGAAATTTCCGGCTTAAAAGACGAGAAAAAAAGAAATAAAACGGGTCAAAAATGGGGTATGACAGATGCCCCTATTTAAGTCTCTTCGTTACGGAGATTTAAAAGTGAAACTTTTAAAGCGACGGGTCGAAGAGATTTAAATACAGAGTACACCATTTTTGACCAATTTCAACTACAAAATGCTATGAATGCACTGTTATGCACGTAATGTTGCGAATGCTTGCGATGCAAGTATGAATGCAAGACGAGGTAAATGGCTCGACTGGGAATAACAAAACCAAATGGTACCCGATTTTGTTAAAGAAAAGGGGTCCGACTGGGGATCACATGGTTTTACTGGGGTAAATGTCAGCTGTTCGGGTTGACGACGAACTGCCACTGACGACAAAGGAACAAAGATAAATGTCAGATGTTCGGGTTATTGCCGAACTAGCCAACTGACCAGAATCGAAGATAAATGTCAACTGTTCGGGTTATTGCCGAACTAGTCAATCTGACCAAAAACAAAGATAACTATCAACTGTCCGGGTTATTGCCGAACTAGCCAATTTTGACAAAAAGCAAAGGTAAATATCAACTGTCCGGGTTATTGCCGAACTAGTCAACTGATAAGAAACAAAGATAAATGTCAACTGTTCGGGTTATTGCCGAACTAGTCAACTGATAAGAAACAAAGATAAATGTCAACTGTTCGGGTTATGGCCGAACTAGTCAACTGACAAGAAACAAAGATAAATGTCATCTGTTCAGGTTATTGCCGAACTAGTCAACTGACAAGAAACAAAGATAAATGTCAACTGTTCAGGTTATTGCCGAACTAGTCAACTGATAAGAAAACAAAGATAAATGTCAACTGTTCGGGTTATTGCCGAACTAGTCAACTGACAAAAAACAAAGATAAATGTCAACTGTTCGGGTTATTGCCGAACTAGTCAACTGATGACACGAAACAGAGGCAAATGATGCATAAGCTGTTCATTAAAGAAATTGCCACTTGGCGAAGAGAGGGTGACATCTCTGGATCAGACACACTGGGGATGACACTTGGGGGAAATAGAGGGTTACAAATTATTCATGATTGATTGAAATGAAAAGATGATTGAAGCAAGACTCATGATGGTTAATGCAGCCATGTATGCATGATATTGTCTTTATTGTATATGTATGAATGTGTATATGCATGAATGTATGAATGCCTGAATAACGACACGACTTGTATGACTGTATGGAGGATTGACTTGTATGATTGTATGAATGATAAATTTGGTGGAACAAGATTGGACGGGTAAGATTGAAAGTGACCCGACGTCGCATCACAAACACTCGGCAATCTTCAATGAGGATGATGCCACCAGGGTATATGAAAATAGTGACGGGGTAAAGCCCGCAGCAACTGATGGGGAATAAACATTTCTTGGGGAGAACGTGCCAATCCAAAAAACATGGTAGAAGAGCTAGTGCTTCTGTGGTCATGCTTCTTATTATTCTCTTTTTTTTTTTTTTTTTTTTTTTTTTTTTGAAAAAAAGCAATTGACCACGTGCAACCTGCAAGGTTTATCCATTCTCAGGGTAGCTGTTGACACACCCTTCATCTATTCACGAGTTCAAAGAAAAAGTGTTTTGTTGTTTGTGCTTCTCAAAAAAGACATGAAAGAAAATTTATGATTTTGAGAAATGTTTTGTTTCAAATGCTACCATAAAAAAGGAAAGGTTTTATAAGCTGAATAAATGAGAATTCCAAATGAAAGGCAACAGGCTCAAATTTATTTGAAAGAGTGGTGACCTGCCAATGGCATGGCTCCACTGATCTTACAAAGTTTGGAAAATGGTAAATATAAATCGAAGGTTCATTGAACACAATAACCGTTGTTCCCTCTGACAACCTTGAATTCCACTGTTTGGATGCTTCAGATTCAGGGTCTCCTTGACATTCCATTGTGCCTCAAATGAACGAAGATCAGCTCGATGCAGTTACTTTGTCTTTTGGTCCTTAACTTTTGCATAGATCGCCCTTTCGGGTTTTCGACCTATCAGGCTAATTATTTTTCTGTTTGATGTCTCTAATTTTTGCCTGGGCCGCCCTTTCGGGTTTTCGACCCACCGAGACGCTCATTTTTGCCTAAGCCGCCCTTTCGGGTTTTCGACTTACCGAGCTGTTTTTTTATTTTTAGACAAAGTATTTCTTGACTGCATCCGCATTCACGGGACGAGGGAGCTCATCCCCATCCATAGTCGTAAGAGTCAGTGCACCACCAGAGAAAGCTCTCTTGACGACATATGGGCCTTCGTAATTGGGCGTCCACTTGCCCCTAGAATCGGGTTGGAAAGATAAAACCTTCTTGAGCACAAGATCTCCTTCTTGAAACACGCGAGGACGAACCTTCTTGTCGAAAGCTTGCTTCATCCTCTGTTGATAAAGTTGTCCGTGGCACAAGGCTTTCATGCGTTTTTCTTCAATTAGATTCAACTGATCATATCTGCTTTGGCACCATTCAGCTTCTGATAACTGGGCCTCCATTAGAACTCTCATTGATGGAATCTCAACCTCCACAGGGAGTACTGCTTCCATACCATACACCAAAGAGAAGGGGGTTGCCCCTGTTGAAGTACGCACTGAAGTGCGATACCCATGCAAAGCATACGGTAACATCTCGTGCCAGTCTTTGTATGTGACCACCATCTTCTGCACTATCTTCTTGATATTCTTGTTTGCAGCTTCAACTGCGCCATTCATCTGAGGTCTGTAAGGAGAAGAATTGTGATGCTCAATCTTGAACTCTTCACACAAATCTTTCATCATCTTGTTATTCAAGTTCGTTCCATTATCTGTGATGATTCTGTTGGGCACACCATAACGGCAGATGATCTGATTCTTGATAAAGCGGACCACAACTTGCTTAGTCACATTTGCATAAGATGCTGCTTCAACCCACTTGGTGAAGTAATCAATAGCCACTAGAATGAAACGATGTCCGTTTGAAGCTTTCGGTTCGATTCTACCAATCACATCGATGCCCCACATAGAGAAGGGCCACGGAGAAGAAAGAACATTAAGTGTAGTTGGTGGTACATGAATTCTGTCAGCATAAATCTGGCATTTGTGGCACTTCCTGGCATGCTTGCAACAATCTGTTTCCATCGACATCCAGTAGTAACCTGCTCTCAACAACTTCCTAGCCATTGCATGTCCATTGGAGTGAGTTCCAAAGGAGCCTTCATGTACCTCATGCATCAAAAGTTCTGCTTCTTGCTTATCTACACACCTGAGTAGTACCATGTCAAAGTTTCTTTTGTACAAAACATCCCCATTTAGGAAGAAATTACCAGACAATCTTCTCAAAGTTCTCCTGTCTTTGTTGGATGCTCCAGATGGATATTCCTGACTTTGGAGGAAACACTTGATATCATGGAAACAGGGCTTATCATCGACAACCTCTTCGACTGCAAACACGTGAGCGGGCCTCTCGAGGCGCTGAATTCTGATTGTTGGCAAATTGTTCCGGTGACTCACTTCGTACATGGAGGATAAAGTTGCTAACGCATCTACCATCTGGTTCTCATCACGAGGGATGTGGTGAAGCTCTACTTTGTTGAAGAAGGTTAGCAAACGCTTTGCATAATCTTTGTATGGAATCAAGCCGGGGTGGCGAGTTTCCCATTCTCCTTTGATTTGGTTGATTACGAGAGCTGAATCCCCGTAAATGTCAAGGTTCTTGATTCTCAAGTCGATGGCTTTTTCAATGCCCAAGATACATGCTTCATATTCTGCCATATTGTTGGTGCAATCAAACTGTAACCTTGCAGCGAAAGGGAGATGATTACCTTCCGGAGTGATAATAACTGCCCCAATTCCATTGCCAAAGACATTCACGGCTCCATCAAAAATCAAACCCCATCTAGACTCGGGATCTGGACCTTCTCCAAGCAATGGTTCATCACAATCCTTCATCTTCAAGTGCATAATCTCTTCATCAGGAAAGTCAAACTTGATGGGTTGATAGTCCTCAATTGGTTGGTGAGCCAAATGATCAGCAAGGACACTTCCCTTAATTGCCTTCTGGGTGTGGTATTCGATATCATACTCGGATAACAACATCTGCCAACGAGCAATTCTTCCTGTCAGAGCGGGTTTCTCAAAGATATACTTGATCGGGTCCATTTTGGATATTAGCCAGGTGGTGTGGTTAATCATGTAGTGACGAAGACGCTTGGCAGCCCAGGCTAGTGCACAACAAGTTTTCTCAAGTAGGGAGTACCTGGACTCACAATCTGTAAACTTCTTGCTCAAGTAGTAGATGGCATGTTCTTTCCTTCCGGTCTTATCCTGTTGTCCGAGCACACAGCCCATAGAATCTTCTAACACAGTCAAGTACATAATCAGAGGCCTTCCTTCAACTGGAGGTATAAGAATTGGAGGTTCTAGCAGATAATTCTTGATACTATCAAAAGCCTTTTGACAATCTTCGGTCCAAACAACCCCTTGATCTTTTCGGAGCAACTTGAATATAGGTCCGCACGTGGCTGTCATGTGCGAGATGAAACGAGAAATGTAATTTAGACGCCCAAGAAAACCTCTCACTTGTTTCTCTGTTTGTGGAACCGGCATTTCTCTAATGGCCTTGACCTTGTCAGGATCTACTTCAATACCTTTCTGACTGACAATGAAACCCAAGAGTTTTCCAGATCTAACACCAAAGGTACATTTGTTGGGATTCAGTCGAAGTTGGTACTTTCTCAGCCGTTGAAACATCTTCAGCAAGTACTCGACATGTTCTTCTTCAGTGCCTGACTTGACAATCATATCATCCACGTACACTTCTATCTCTTTGTGCATCATGTCATGAAAGAGAGTGGTCATGCCTCTTTGGTAAGTGGCACCTGCATTTATTAACCCAAAAGGCATTACCCTGTAGCAAAAGGTGCCCCAAGGCGTGATGAAAGATGTCTTTTCTCTGTCTTCAACTGCCATCTTGATCTGATTGTACCCAGAGAAACCGTCCATGAAGGAGAAGACCTTGGACTTTGCAGCGCTGTCAACCAATACATCGATGTGAGGTAGAGGAAAGTCATCTTTCGGACTAGCCTTGTTCAAATCCCGGTAGTCAACGCACATCCTGACTTTGCCGTCCCTCTTTGGAACAGGCACTATGTTGGCTAGCCATTGAGGATACTCTGATGTGACAAGAAAACCTGCATCGATCTGCTTCTGTACTTCCTCTTTGATCTTGAGAGCCATGTCAGGGCGAGTTCTTCTCAGTTTCTGTTTGACCGGTGGGCATTCGGGCTTCAAAGGCAAACGGTGCTCCACAATACGGGGATCCAAGCCAGGCATGTCTTGGTACGACCATGCGAACACATCGACGTATTCTTTGAGTAATTCAATCACCCTTCGTTTGACAGTTGCCTCAAGCGATGCCCCAATCTTGACTTCCTTCTTATCTTCCTCGGTTCCCAAGTTAATCACCTCTACTACCTCCTCATGAGGTCGAATGGTTTTCTTTTCATATTCCAATAACCGAGCAAGTTCCTCCGGGATTTCATCATCTTCCTCCTCCTCAGCCTCGTAGACAGGAGATTCGAAGTTGGGAGAGAGTGCATGGTTATTATGTTCAAAGGGCTCATAAATGCCTAGTCTGCATATGATTGATGATTGACTTTAGAAAATGAGTGAACAATGCAGACTTTTTATAATTAATTGAAATCAGAAAACAAAAATAAAATACTTTGGTTTTTTTTTGTGTTACCATTTTCCAGAAAGAGCAATAAGCATGGATATCGGAATAGACCACATTTTCCATTAATAAGAGTAGTACTTGAAACAAAACAGCCCTACATAATTGCGCTTTCGTCCTGGGCAAGACGAAAGGATCCCTTTTTTGAAAAAACAAACAAACAGAAAAAACAAAGACACATTACTTTGATGCATGAACCACTGAAGGGATGTCAACCGCGTCCCAGTTGCGAACAAGTTTTCCAGGTGTGACAAATGCAAGCACTATCTCTTCAGGAGCATCTTCCAAGACAGCATTGGCTTCTGGCGAGTTGTTGATGAACCCGGCGCTACAAAAGGTGCTAGTAATGGAGCTTGATCCAACACTGTTCGTTGCGGATCCTGCAGAAGAAGCAAATCCCAGTCCTTCACGGTTTTTACTCTCCAGCAACTGCACAACTTTTCCCCATCCTACACCTGTTCCTTCCTGCACCACTTTCTGTGCGCTCTTCCAAGTAGCAAAGGATACTTCATTTTTCTCCGGCTTTTTACCCTCTAAAGTCAGGCCTTGGAAAGAGGTTCCTTCTGTTTCATCAGCACCAATAAAGGAAAAAGCTGACAAATGACTAACCAACAAGGCTTCCTCTCCACTCACAGTGATCAATCTCCCATTTCTGACAAACTTCAGCTTTTGATGCAAGGTGGATGTCACGGCCCCCGCTTCATGGATCCACGGCCTACCCAAAAGGCAACTGTATGCGGCTTGGATATCCATCACCTGGAATGTAATTTGGAAAACAAACGGCCCAATTGTAATGGGCAAATCGACCTCCCCGATAACGGACTTTCTTGATCCATCAAACGCTTTGACAACCACCCCGCTTCTTCTCAATGGGGGGCCCCTGGTAGGAAAGTTGATCTAATGTGGATTTGGCCATTACATTCAATGAGGAACCAGTGTCCACAAGTACATTCGACAGAGCATCAGACTTGCAGTTCACCGATATATGTAACGCCAATTGTGGTTCCTCCCCTCCTCAGGAAGTTCTTCATCACTAAAACTTAAATTATTGCAGGCAGTAATGTTTCCTACTATACTGTCCAATTGATTAACAGTCACGTCCCTCTCCACAAAAGCTTGGTCTAACACTTTCATTAGAGCTTCACGGTGTGCTTCTGAGTTCAAAAGCAGAGACAAAATGGATATCTTAGGGGAGTTTGCAGCAGCTGGTCTACTACTTTATACTCACTCTTCTGGATCAGTTTCAGAATTTCGTCATGATCAGAATTCTTACTAGTCCCATTGGATTGGCCTACTTCCTTCCTTGTACCGGGGCCATTCACTGTCACCTGTTTAACTGCCGGATCATTCACTTTCTTTGCAAACAATGTGGGGATAATACGTCCATTCCTCAGAACTTTACCGTCACTAGCAATGTTGTCCACAGAAATCGCAGGAGTTAGAGAGGGCAAAGGCACCTCCTGCCCACCCTCCAACATCGTGGCACTATACTTGTAAGGGACCGCTTTTAGAGAAGCATACGGCATAGGTCCTGGCAAGCTAATCACCAGTGGAGTAGTAGTTGATTCCCCACTGTTATAGCTTACTTCCAACCGCTGAAACTCGGGGTGATGACGCACACTTCTTTGTCCTTCCTCGTGATGATAAGTTCTCTGCTGTCTATCAGCCCTTGTACGTCCTCTTGTACCTTCGGGCATCCTTTTACATTCACAGGACATATTCACCGCGCTGCATGATCATGGTCAACAGAGCTGCCTCGCACATCTTGATATGTATTGGGACCAGGGGAGTTCGAACGTGTCGGAAGTTCAGGATGACACCGTCTTCATCACAATCTTGTATCATGTTGACAGCAGGCCCATGGTTCGGCAGAGGGTTCGCCTGAACATTGGGATTCTGATCTTTGAAGGATAGCAAGTTGGCCCGGACTAGTTTTTGCACTTCATTCTTCAGGACATAGCAGTTTTCAACGTCATGACCTGGGGCCCCTTGGTGGAAAGCGCAGGTTAAATCATGACGAAACCAGGGAGGTAAAACATCTGGTGTACGAGGGGGTGTTCTGACCTGGACAAGGTTTTTGGCGAGCAGGGCGGGGAGTAAGTCAGCATATTTCATCGGGATGGATCAAAGGTTGTTTTCTGGCGGTTTTGTGAGTGATATGGTTGTTGGGGGGTCTGCGGGCGATTTTGTTGTTTTTGAGGGTATTGTGGCTGATGGTATTGCGTGGAGGGTATTGTTGTGGAGGGTATTGTTGTGGGAGGTTGGTATGTTGGAGGGTATTTGGGTAGGGGTAATGTGGCCTTTGTTGGTGATATGATGGGTTTGGATAGGGATGCGACATTCGCAACCTGACGATATGGGGTGAAATTCTGCTGAGGCTTACCATGAGCTACCATTCCCACCTCTTGATCTTTTTCTTCGCAAAGTGGCCTCCAAACTTCTTGGCATTGCTTGCGGCAGGGGCACTTTCCCCAGTCAAACGTCCCTCTCGGACACCTTCCTCTAATCGCACCCCCATGTTGACCATTTCGGTGAAGTCTGTTGGTGCACTTGCAACCATTTTCTCGTAATAAAACTGGCTCAGGGTCTTCAGAAATATTTTGGTCATTTCCTTTCTTCCAACGGCGGGACAATCTGGGCAGCCACTTCCCTCCAACGCTGGGCATACTCCTTGAACGTTTCCTTCTCTTTTGTGTCATCGCACGGAGCTGATCACGATCTGGGGCCATGTCCAGATTGTACTTATACTGCCGGATGAACGCTTCACCCAGGTCATTGAAAGTACGAATGCTCGCACTGTCCAAATTCATATACCACTTCAGAGCGGCCCCAGTTAGGCTGTCCTGAAAGAAATGAATAAGCAGCTTATGATTGTCAGTATACATGGACATTTTCCCGCGCGTACATCACCAAGTGACTGCGGGGACAAGAGTTCCCTTTATACTTCTCGAAGTCTGGCACCTTGAACTTGTGAGGGATAGTAACATTTGGGACCAAGCATAATTCACAGGCGTCCTTCCCGAACAGATCTCTTCCTCGGAGGGCTTCGACTTCCCTTTGCATACCATCAAATCTTTCTTGGAGTTCTTCCATCTTGTCGAAGGTACAACATTTTCAGCTTGGAAAATTGGTTCAACCTCTTGTTGAATAGTGTGAATCAGTGGAGCTGAATAAGTCATTGCAGCTTGAGGGAAAGAGGTATTGGGTTGCGGAACCGGTGCTGACTGCTGAGCAAAAGGAGGTGGAACTTCAGATACAGCGGGCTGGGGGCTTCCACAGACTGGAGGTGGCATTCCCCATGTACAACCTGGAGGCAAAAAGAGGGGTGGAGAAGTCACTGTAGATAGCGGGGTTGTGCTCACCAAGGCTGCTCTACAGCAGCGGCGGCAGCTTGAGAGTTCTGGGCTGACAGGAGTGCACTCATCATGGTCGTCAACCTATCCATTCCCTCTCGTAAAGTGGCAACCTCCTCCCTGAGACTCTGATTTTCTTGTTCAACTATATCCATCCTCTTTCGATTGGCCCTGGTGTTGTAAATGCGAGTTGGTTTGTGGAGAATTCGCCGGGCCACTTTCCTTGGGCGGCGGCTGATTGACTCCCCCCCTTTTGAAGTAGTGAACACAGTGTGAGACTCGATTTAGAAACTATGAATGCAACATGATGCATGCTTATGCTTATGCAAAAAGAAAGGGAACAAATTATTATCGAAGAACTTGTTAGAGAATTGTAAACATCATAAACTGAAACACTCACTTAAGCATTGGAATATTACAAATTTTTTTTTTTTTTTTTTTTTTTTTTTTTTTTTTTTTTTTTTTTTACAAGTCAAGAGATTTCGGGAGCTAAAATCTAAACATAAGGTCCTAAGAACTTCAGACTCAAACTCCCGGAGTAGATGGGTCCTCGGAATCTGAATGTGCACGGGAGAACAAGTCCATAAACTTCCTCTTCCTTCTAGCATCTTGGTGGAGCAAAACGTCTTTCCGACGAAGCAAGTCGTCCTTCTCAATCATCCTCTGGTTCTGGATAAAAAGCTCACGGCTCTGTTGGGCTATCTTCCCCTTCAAAGTCTCATTCTCTTGCTCTAGCTCCTGGCATCTCCTCTTCCAAGTTTCTTTTTCTTGCCTTTCTTTGGTTAATTGTTCATGAAACTCTCTCCTTAGTGTCAAAGGGGATAGGCAAGGATGATGGTGGGATGGTGGACGATAGGTATCTAGGTAAGCGGTAGGGTAGGCCAAAGCTCTTGGTCCTATCAATAACCCACTGGGTATAAGATTCGTGCACATAGTCTGATTTCTTTCCCAACTGACTTCTGCTGAGTCTGCGGATAGGCGCTCCAAGCTTGTGCGAATCTTTCCCTTTTGTTCGAGTGATCACCATGGTTAAGATAGAATTCATTAGTCAAGGCAAGGTTGTTTGGTTTTGTCTTTATCGGGTACCCCGAAATTGGTCGTCGAGCGAGGAGTGGGTTGTAGCTAATTCCGCCACGCATACCCAAAAGAGGTACGTTGGGATATTCACCACAACTCACAATAATCTCTCCAACATCACTAGCTGCTTGGTACCAAACAATGTCAGATGGGTCAAGAGTCATGATTCGGCGAGGCCAGGAAAGCTTGTCATCATTGGTCTTGAAGGCACGGGATTGAGGTAAGTGGAAGGTAAGCCACTGATAGAGTAAAGATGCACAACAAGAAATGGTTCCCCCGGCCAGCCTGGGTACGGTCATGAATAGAATGGTAGGTATCGGCGAGTAGAGTGGGTACGGGGTTCTTTGTAAGAAAGATTTTAATGGCATTGATATCGATGAAGTTGTCAATATTTGGGAAGAGTAAAAGGCCATATATAAGGAGGGCTAGGATAGAATGGAAGGCAAGTGTACTAGCTGCTTCAGCAAATATGGAGGCTTGTTGGTAGAGGAAGTGGGTGGGAAGACCTTGGAGGCCTCCTTTAGAGGTAAGGTTTGCTTGGATGATGGAGGTTTTAAGATGGAGGGCGGCTGCGATGTCGGAGGGTTTAGGGGTAGGCTCAAAACCATGGAAAGGTATCTTGTCTGGCACAGGTAAGCCAACTAGGTAGGAGTACTCTTCAAGTGTGGGGACAAGCTGGTAATCGGGAAATGTGAAGCAATGGTAGAGCGGGTCATAGAACTGAACCAGGGTCTCTAGGCATCCTTCCTCAACATCTACTCTAAGAATTCTGAGCAACTTCCCATGATGAGCTTGAAAATCAACTGGATCACTTACTAAAGATGCTAGCTCCCTTAATCTCAACAGGTCTGTTTTTTTGAAAAGGTACTTCCTAGTGCTTCTCAGTGGGATGTCCATATCTACAAAGTTTACAAAAAGCTTGTCTAAGTCCTTCGATAATTTGGATGAAAAAAAAGAGTTTATGCATGGATGCATGTATGCATGACTATGCCAAAGTACGGAGAAAACATGGTGAAGTTAAATCCGAAATGTTGGAGTTAAGGGTAAACACGTCATTTGGTAAGGACTATGGTTTCATATATACCTGTATCACGGGTTCTACCAAATTCCCAAAGTCATTGACCACTTCCGGATATTGTCGGATTGCGGGACTACTCCCGGTCCAACAATGTCCATAGGAAAGCCTCGTTTGAGTGTAGTATCGCGTATCAACCAATTCAAGACTACTCTTGATTAGCCACCGCACTACGTCCTAAAAGGCTAAGATGGGTTAAAGGTAACTAAAGGTCCTCAACTTCATAGGTCGCTTGGAAATATTAATGCTGAACACGACTACTCATGCCAACATAGTAATATTCCCAAGATCCCTCCATCGAGCGGGGTTATCACATGTGCCACATCCGAAACTCACTCTCGGAAAGACACTATGATTATACCACCATCCTATCTTATGTTTCCCTCAAGTCCGGGTGTAGGACTTATCTCACCACTCACGTAAAAGATAAACACTTAAGCACGTATTTACAGTTTCAAATAATAACAAAGCATAAAGATGAAAAAAACAAGATAGGTTTAACCCACTTAGGAGTGTGATCCCCAGTGGAGTCGCCATTTTTCTGTCGCGGTGATTTTTGGATATCAAGCTATTGATTAGCATTGACTCGCAATTTTAAGATCACCACCGATCTTTTATTTTTCCGAAGAAAAGGGAGAAAGCTCGAAAAACCCTATTTTTTAAGAGATCAAAGGTCCGGGGGTTGGTTACGCAAAGGGAAGGTACTAGCACCCTAAACGTCCATAGTACTCTATAGGAACCTCTTGCTTATTTTTACCTTTATGCTAAATTAATTATTTGTTTGGAAATAAATGCTCAAGTGTGAAAAGGTTAAAGAGATAGGTTTGAAAAAAAAGAAGAAATGTTTTTATTTTTATTGATTTGGAAAGACAAAGTCTTTTGCCTACATACCCGAATGGGATCAAAATCATGTAGTTCGGGGTAGAAAGTCGAGTGGTTGGTTTTGATTGATTTTAAAGTTCGAAAAAAGAAGAGTTTAGGCAAGGTAAGAGGCCGAAAAGGCATAGAAGAAATAAAAGAAGTGAGTTCGATTGATTTTAAATTAGAAAAAATGTTTTGATTGATTAAAGATTGATTAAAGATTTGATTAAGAAAGAAAGAAAAAGATTGACCCCTTTTTTTGAAATTTTGATTATGGAAAGTTTTTGGTTTTTTGACTTTTCTCTCTTTTTTTTTTTTTTTTTTTTTTTTTTTTTGATCTCTAGTTATGCAAAGATAAGTCTAAACGCGCCGGATCCCTTAAAATGACGTTGGATCAAGTGAGGGCCCTTTTCCTCGGATACGGTTCAAATCACATGATCGTCCTCGGCGGAAAACATAAAAATAAATGTGAGTGCCGGTGCAGATTCTCATTTTTATTTTTATTTACATTGGACCTAGATACATTCTAATTGACAATAATAAATAAAAATTGCAAATGCATTAAAATAAATATGCTAGAAGAAATAATAAAATGCATGAAATACAAAACAATAAATACATATGGTGCATAAAATAAATAAAGAAAATAAAATGCAAGACATAAAAATAAATATAATGCTGGAAATAAATAAAAGAAAATAAAAATGCAAGACATAAAATAAACATGATGCTAAAAATAAATAAAAAATGCAAGACATAAAGTAAATATGATGCATAAAATAAAAATAAACAAAATAAAAATGCAAGACAAAAAATAAATATGATACTGGAAAATAAAATGCAAGACGTAAAATAGATATGGTGCTGGAAAATAAATAAAGAAAATAAAAAATGCAAGGGCATAAAGTAAATATGATGCATAAAAAAAAATGTAATAAAAAAAAAGAGAAGAAAAGGGGGTGCAGAAGTAACAGGGAAGTGCAGAAAGTAAAATACTAGAAGGAACAGAAAAAAGGAAATGGGCTCAAAAAAAAAAAAAAAAAAAAAAAAAAAAGTGGGCTTAACAGATCAAATCTGAATCGTCAGATTGATCGAAGCGTCCAGATTTGATCATGGGGAGACACAGTCTTAGCCATTAGATCTTAATCAAACGTCACAAGAGAAAAAGAACAAAGTAAAAACCAAGAGGTGAGACGCATCTGATCAAAACAGGGGATAACATTGGCCGTTAGATCTAGGATCTAACGGTTCAACCCTGATGGTCCATGGGGACACAGAGATCCGCGTGCACCATAGTCTTGGTCATGGCAGCAGTATAAATTAGAAAGTAAACACAAAAAAACATAAATCCAACCTCTTTCTCTCTCTAAAAAAAAACGCTCAAAAGCTCTCTTCTCTCTCTAACACACACCGCCGGAAGTTGTTTACCGGCGCAGTGGCTGGCTGGCCATGGGTGGCGGCGCCGCCGCGTCGGAAACAGAGTCTCCTCCTTTTTTTAAAAAAACTACATGTTTTGAATTCCTCTTTTCCCCTAGTTCTCAAATCCACCGTTATTTTTTGAAAACCAATACTGATAAAGCCTAGATCTAGCCTTGAATCTTAGAAAAAAAGTGAACTACCTTTGTCCTTATGTTATCGTTTAAGCTTCAGAGTAAAAACGGTTACAGCTTGGGTTGTGTGGGTGTGGGTGTTTGACGCAGTGCTTGTGGTTGGTGGTGTTTGGTGTGGGCTTGGCCGATAGTGGTGGTTGGTGTAGGCTTGGCCGATGGTGGTGGTTCTGATGTAGGCTTTAGGCCGCGTGAGTGAGTGGGTTACTGTGTTTGCGTGGGTTTCTGTTCTAACGTTTCGATTTCTAGGGAAGGAAATGAATAGTATGAGCAAGATGATTTTGGTTTTTTTTTTGTGTTGGTGGTTCACGGAGGGGGAGGGTGGCGCTGAGTGGTGGCTAGGCCGATGGTGGTGGTTCACGGAGGAGAAGAGGGGCACTGAGTGGTGGCTAGTGGTGGCTCTTGGCTGTTCCGGCGCTTTGGCTGTCCGTATTCCCTCCTCTCTCCCTCTGACATGCACAGTAATTAATGCAGCATTTAAAGGACATAATTAGGGTAAAAAAACGAAGAGCCCCTCTGGGCCTGGACCAAAAAAGA
>NW_021144409.1:0-52699 GCF_004193775.1 Glycine soja
GGAAGCTTTCTGCAGGGAAGCTAAGTGTGAAGTATGCAATCCTGCATAGGATTGGCACTGCCAACTGGGTACCCACCAATCATACTTCCACTGTTGCCACAGGTTTGGGTAAATTTCTGTATGCTGTTGGAACCGAGTCCAAATTTAATTTTGGAAACTATATTTTTGATCAACTATTAAGCATTCAGAATCTTTTACTGTCAAATTACCCATTGCCTTCCCAACTATATTGTGTGGCATTATGTTGAGTCAACATCCCAATATCTTAAACACATTGACTCTGTGAAGAAGAGAGAATGTCCTCTATCCCTGCATTACAAACTGTTTGAGGGGACACATGTCCCAGACATTGTCTCGACATCAGGGAAAGCTGCTGCTTCAGGTGCTGTGTCCAAGGATGCTTTGATTGCTGAACTCAAGGGCACATGCAAGGTGCTGGAAGCAACCATCAAAGCCACCACAGAGAAGAAAATGGAGCTGGAACGCCTGATCAAAAGACTCTCAGACAGTGGCATTGATGATGGAGAAGCAGCTGAGGAAGAAGAAGAAGCAGCTGAGGAAGAAGAAGAAGCAGCTGAGGAAGAAGAAGATGCAGCAGAGGATACAGAATCAGATGATGATGATTCTGATGCCACCCCATGACCATCAGACTTTTATTTTTGCTTTTACTAGTTATTGGTCTGTAATATTTGCACATTAATTTCGTGCATTCTACTTTGCCAAATTCTGTCTAAAAAAAGGGGAGTAGTAGGATATTATATATTATGCAGATTTATGATTTTGAGGGGAGTAGTAGTTATATGATTTTGAGGGGGAGTAGTATTTATACTACTGCTGCTGATGATGATTGTTGTAAGCTACTAAAACTAGTAGCTGATAGAAGATGCCGCAGTGAACTGCTTCACAGCAGTAGGAGCATGGAGACAGGGGGAGCAGAAAGCTGATGTCACGTGAGATGTCTTGACATCCTGGAAACGACTTGCAACTTGCAGAATTTTGCTGTCGCCACTACAGATACCGCTGTGCTTGATTACTCTGATAATGAAAGTTGCTGATCCCACTTGCATAACTGCTCGTACTTGCTCAGGAAGTGTCTAAGTATGTTTTAGACAAAATTTGCCAAAGGGGAGATTGTTAGTGCTTAGCTTTACTGAGTTTTAAAAGATTGGCTAAAATTTTGTTAAAACATAAGCACTTAGACAATGAAGGAAAGCTGGAGTTGCTGCACATAATGTCCAACGTTATGTCAAGGAATCAGATTGGGCTGCACAATGCACAAGGCAAGATAAAATGTCAAATGAAGAATTGAAGCTGCAGGATCCACGATGTCGGATACGATGTCCAGGACATCCTGCCCGAAAATACTGGACACATAAATCTGTTATATCTTTAACAGATTAATGTGCAGTTAGCAACAGATTTGGCGATCTATCTTTAGGAACGAATTAAAAGATAATTAAAGTTCGAATTACAAACTTGAATAGTTCGTTCAGGGATTAAAGATTAAAGATAAAAACTAAAAGATCAAACTTTATCTTTTAGATCTTTAAGTGCAGATTTTTCAGGAGAATGATAGATCTTATCCAGCGCAAGTTGTTGCAGCCCAGATACGCACACTGCTATATAAACATGAAGGCTGCACGAGTTTTCCACCAAGTCCGAGATTGAAGAGTTATTTTGTGAGTTTTGGGACTTGAGTGTTTTGTGAGCCACCTTGATGTTACCCTAACATCAAGTGTTGAACCTGAGTGTGTAGAGTTGATCTCTATTGTTCAGAGAGCAATCTCTGGTGTGTCTTTGATTTGTTTGTAAACACGGGTGAGTGATTGAGAGGGAGTGAGAGGGGTTCTCATATCTAAGAGTGGCTCTTAGGTAGAAGTTGCATGGGTAGTGATTAGGTGAGAAGGTTGTATACAGTGGCTGTTAGATCTTCGAACTAATACTATTCTAGTGGATTTCCTCCCTGGCTTGGTAGCCCCCAGATGTAGGTGACGTTGCACCGAACTGGGTTAACAATTCTCTTGTATTATTTACTTGTTTAATCTGTTCATACTGTCATATATAATCTGCATGTTCTGAAGCGGGATGTCGTGACATCCTGTACGACATCTGTCCTCAGTATCAGAATTTCATGGTTGACCAAGGAATCTTTTTGAGAGGATAAGACATTTCAGTTCAGAAAAACTCTTGATCTTTCGAGAGGATAAAACTGTTTGGGCAATGAAAACTCTCTTTAAAACATTTGAATGGCCGTTCATAAAACATTTGAATAGATATGTCTCTTGGAAATTATTTTCTGAAAATCCCCTCTGGTAATCAATTACAAGACTTACGTAATCGATTACAGGTTTTAAAAATTTGAATAAAAAAACATTTTTAACTACTGGTAATCGATTACCGGAGTGCAAATCTCAAATTGAAATGATAGAATTCTTTGGTCAAACCTTTGTTTGTTTCAATTTGGAAACTTCTTCCTAAAGATTCTAAAGAGATCAAACTTGATCATATATCTTGATTTTCTTGGATGAAACTTAGAAGCACTTAATCCTTTAGCATCATCAAGACATCAAAACATCTTGCTTCTACATAGGAGTCATTTGACTTAATCCATCAACTGAAAGATCCTTCAATTATTTCTCGTCCTTGGAAAATTCTTTTTTGCAAGAATCAACTGCTTCTTTCATTCTCCCTTGCTACAAGGTTGTGAAAACAAGACGACGTTGGTACCTCAAAGCCTTACACTGGGGCAATGAGGGGCACCGTGCATGAGCCTCAAGTGAACATAGGAGCCGATCAAAAGTTCTCATCCATCGATGTTTTTAACAAAAAAAAAAAAAAAAAAAAAAAGGGGACAAACCCTAGGATTTCAATGGATTGATTAAACATCAAACGACTCCATTGTCGTCACTCCAAAATGGTCAAGTGACTAAATCAAAAAGAACATACACTTTGAGGGAGTTCCCGGAGAGATTTGCAAAAGATAGGATAAGGTCGCATGAATTATCACCTCTTTCAAAAGGACAGTCAATCTATGTTTTCCAATCAAAATCAAAATCACAAAATAGGGAAAGAATGTCATGAACATTGTACAACTTTCCATTACATTGCATTGTTTCATATGAAGTCCACATTTACCAAATTTCACGACAAAGGTTGCATGCATCTGCATCCCTAAAAATCATGTTAACTGCATAGATTTCCTACATCTAATGTCCAAATCTTGTGGATTTGGGATGACCGGCCCTCTCGATGAGTCGATCTCTTGCTTTCTCATAAGGGTGGACCCTTGGGTACTTGTACCTATCACTTTTAGAGGACTACACGTCCTCGCCAACAGAGGGCTGCACGCCCTCACCTTCAGAGGACTACATGTCCTCTCCTTGAGAGGGCTACACGCCCTCACCTTGGGTACTAGTTACCCTCACCGTTGAGAGGACTACACATCCTCGCCTTGAGAGGACTACACGTCCTCACCATCAGAGGGCTGCATGCCCTCACCTCCAGAGGACTACATGTCCTCGCCTTGAGAGGGCTACACGCCCTCACCTTGGGTACTAGTTACCCTCACCGTTGAGAGGACTACACGTCCTCGCCTTGAGAGGACTACACGTCCTCACCATCAGAGGGCTGCATGCCCTCACCTCCAGAGGACTACATGTCCTCGCCTTGAGAGGGCTACACGCCCTCACCTTGGGTACTAGTTACCCTCACCGTCAGAGGACTACACATCCTCGCCTTGAGAGGACTACACGTCCTCACCATCAGAGGGCTGCACGCTCTTACCTCCAGAGGACTACATGTCCTCGCCTTGAGAGGGCTACACGCCCTCACCTTGGGTACTAGTTACCCTCACCGTCAGAGGACTACACGTCCTCGCCTTGAGAGGATTACACGTCCTCACCACCAGAGGGCTGCACGCCCTCACCTCCAGAGGACTATAAGTCCTCGCCTTGAGAGGGCTACACACCCTCACCTTGGGTACTAGTTACCTTCACCTTCAGAGGACTACACGTCCTCGCCTTCAAAGGGTCATGTACCTTCAACTTCAGAGGACTACACGTCCTCGCCGTCAAAGGGTCATGTGCCTTCACCTTTGTAGGGCTACATGCCCTCACCTTCAGAGGACTACACATTCTCACCTTTAGAGGACTACACGTCCTCGCCATCAGAGGACTACATGTTCCCCATTTTCAAAGGGGGGCATGCCTTCACCTTCAGAGGATTGCACGTCCTTGCCATCATAGGACTACACTCCCTCGCCTTCGAAAGGCGACACGTCCTGAACTTCAGAGGGCTACACGCCCTCGCCTTTAGAGGACTACGCGTCCTCACATTCAGTGGGCTCCATATCCACACCTTAAGATAATTTAAGGTCCTCTGTCCTTAAATGCTTAACCGAGGCTTGCACTTCCGGTTAAGGGGCCAGTAGTTTCCTTTTAACGGTTCTTGGGCCACCCCCTGATATTGGAGGAGGGCCAACTGTGCGAGCACAACCAGAGAGGGAGGCTATCACACAGCTACTATGCATACCGGGGCAAGATTTCACCTGTGCCGCTGCAAAGAGACGAGTGCGGATCATGCGCACCAACATGACCACTCTTACATAGATATAGATGACGTTGCTACTTAGCAACATTCTGCCCAGCGACCGCAATGCCAATCACCCCCTGCAAAAGTATCAGTTGGTCTGTGTTGTCCCGACATGGGTAAGTATGCATATGGTTCAACTGATTTCTGATACCATCTATTGTTTGCAGGGATCGCACCCACAAGACACCCAGTGGACCCGGAAAAGTCCAACAGGGCCTGGGGTTTCCAGCTCTGGTTACGGGCCTCTATCAGTCCTACAGGGTGCCCGTACCCCCCCGGCAAGGTCACGTCATCATAGGTAAGTATGCACATTGCTCAACTGATTTCTGATTTCATCTATTGTTTGCAGGGATTGCGCCTGCAAGACACCTAGTGGACCCGAAGAAGTCCAATAGGGTCTTGGAGTTGTCAAGCTCTAATTACGGGTCTCTGTCAGTTCTACGGAGTACCTGTCACCTCCAGCAAGGGCATCAGGCCCCCTACTAATCGAGCTTTCATCAAGAAGTACTGCGCCCCCAGGCAGACGCAGGGCGAGACACCACAGTAGCATTAGGATGGCCGGTAGCGGGCAATAGACGCACCGCCACCACCTTTAGAGTTCACCTCTGCTCATCCACAAAAAAGTTAGAGCGTTGCCTACGACACATGGCCGACCCATAGGCGACCAAGTCCAAAGCCAAAGGTAAGCAAAGTACTAGGTCAGTGACCGACAAGTCATAAGGCGTCCAGCTAAAGACGTTAAAGAAGCGCTACTAGGAGGCAACCTAGTACCTTTTGAATCTATGCTTGTTATTTGATCACTTTTTATAGTAGGATGCACCTAGTTGCTCATGATCCTGGGGATTTAAATAAAACAAGCGCAAGCTCGGAAGGTAGTCATACCTCACAAAATATATATATGTATGTTTAGGTAGTGAAAATACCTTAGATATGCATGTATGTAAACAAAAAAACACTTCACAAAATATATATGTATGTTTAGGTAGAAAGATACCTTAGATATGCATGTATGGAAACAAAAAAATACTTCACAAAATATATATATGTATGTTTAGGTACAGAGATACCTTAGATGTGCGTGTATGTAAACAAAAAAATACCTCACAAAACATATATATGTATGTTTAGGTGGCAAGATACCTTGGATATGCATGTATATAGCAAAAATACCTCACAAAAATATGCACATGTTTAGGTAGCAAAATACCTCATGAAAAAAAAAAAAAACAAACAAGAAAAAGAAATAAACAAATGATAATGATAAAAAAAAGAAGAAAAAAAAAGGAGAAAAAAAGAAAAATAAGTTGTCTAGCTGAAAAACCAACATGCTTTTGAAAAGAGATGACTTCCAACTTTTCTTTGAAGAAAAATTCGCTGATCATAGCTAGTTTTTGGAAAAAAAATGTGTGTAAACCTGAAGGGTGAATGTTGTGAAATTTTCCCGGACGCCCGAAATGGACTTGGATGAATGCACAAATGGATAAAAGAACATATTTTGGAAACATTGGGTTGACTAAAATAGAGGAAATGAATCCTGAGCCCTAGCATCACATGACCATAAAAATTTGACACTTGAGTGTCCGCATAGGTGCATGCATGACCAGTTTTGCATAAAGTTTCCAAATCATCATTTTTGCATTTGTGTCATGGAAATAATGTGGGGCACCCCTTTTATCCTTGAGCCAAACCAAACCCCGACATGTATCATGTCTAGCCATTCTACAAACCTTGAGCCAAAATCATGACTCACTATAATCCTTACCCTCGGAAGCAAAAAAGGAAAGAAGGAAAATTTCCAATCAAAGAGAAAGCAAAAAGAAAAGAAAGGAAATTCCCAATCAAAGAGTGGGAGAAAGCAAAAAGAAAAGAAAGGAAATTCCCAATCAAAGAGTGGGAGAAAGCAAAAAGAAAAGAAAGGAAATTCCCAATCAAAGAGTGGGAGAAAGCAAAAAGAAAAGAAAGAAAATTCCCAACCAAAGAATGGGAGAAAGTAAAAAAAGGAAGGAAAGAAAGTTCTTGATCAAAGAAACTAGAAGAAATGTGCAGAAAGGTCTTTTGACCAGACAATATCTGAACAATACAGAATTGTCACCAAATGAACAAAAGAAAGAAAAGGAAACCATGACCTAAAGTGGTCTTCTCCCTTTGATTACCAACCAAAATCCTGTGCGTCGGTGACTTGTTCGCCTCGTGCAAAACCAAAACAGAAAAGGAAAAGGCAAAAAAATAATCAAAAGCCGAAAAACTCCCCAAAAGAACCCATTCCTAAGGGAAGCCCTATTGATCCATGATCACGCGTGTAATTTTTGATTTGATAGGAAATAATTTGCAAAGTCAAGTCATGACATATCTATGGTTCGGAATTAGGATGAAACACTTACCTGTGCGAGATTGATACACTTTGAGTGGATTTCTTCTATTTTTGTCGAACCCAGTGTTTCCTCTAAATGATCATTTAGAAACGAAATGCTAACATCCAAAATCTCATTTATGGTTATGGGAGATTTCATCAGCAGACTCTCCTTCCCCGGTAGACGCATTGTTTTTCACTCAAAAAAGCATATGCTGCTCTAAATCAGTTGGAATATTTGTCTCCTTGCTAAAGCATGTTTGCATTTTAGTGGAGAAAACACCGAGACTTTTTCAAATCTCACAAGTTATCCAGAACTACGTAGGTCTGAGTTCCTCATTGGAGGATACGTAGGAGCAAGAGCCTCACTTTTGTCGACCACACCGCCTTTTGTTGCCATGACTCAAGAGCTGGTAGCCCGCGGAGACACCTTACGGTTATCCGCACCTCGTCATTCAGTGACCCCAAGTGTGATTCACGAGCAGAGACCAATATGGTCATCTGCGCCCTTTCCGGAGATGTCAGCATTTTCCGATGGAGACTTTTCAAGTCTCACAAGTTATCAAGAACTACGTAGGTCTGAATTCCTCATTGGAGGATACGTAGGAGCAAGAGCCTTGCTTTTGTCGGCCGCCCCATAATCTTTGTCATACTGACCCTGAGGTCATGTGACATGCACCCTTGTATCATCCAGAGGCGGCGGGCCCGATGATACGCGGAGATACCTTACGGTTATCCGCATCCTTTTGTCATCCAGAGGCGGTGGGCCCGATGACAAGCAGAGACCAAGTTTGGTCATTCTGCACCCTTGTATCATCCAGAGGCGGCGGGCCTGATGATACGCGGAGATACCTTACGGTTATCCGCACCCTTTTGTCATCCAGAGCCGGCGGGCCCGATGACAAGCAGAGACCAAGTTTGGTCATTCTGCACCCTTGTATCATCCAGAGGCGGCGGGCCCGATGATACGCGGAGATACCTTACGGTTATCCGCACCCTTTTGTCATCCAGAGGCGGCGGGCCCGATGACAAGCAGAGACCAAATTTGGTCATTCTGCACCCTTGTATCATCCAGAGGCGGCGGGCCCGATGATACGCGGAGATACCTTACGGTTATCCGCACCCTTTTGTCATCCAGAGGCGGCGGGCCCGATGACAAGCAGAGACCAAATTTGGTCATTCTGCACCCTTGTATCATCCAGAGGCGGCGGGCCCGATGATACGCGGAAATACCCGAGTGGTTATCCGTATAAACATTCTTTTGCTATCTGTAAGACAGAACGCTTGATAGCATGCAGAGGCTCACACAGTCTTCTGCACCTTTTGTTCCTCCGGGAACAACAAGTCATTTACATGCGGAAATTTCATGGTCACCCGCGACTCTCGTCAACCGAGAGGAGCGAAATTAGTGTCATACACTGATTTTCGTCCGGGGACCTTTGCTTGATGACATGCGACCATTCTTTGGTCCTTGTGAGGTGCTTGGCATCCATCATTAGGCAATTTGTGAAATTCTAGGAATGACAAGTCATGGTCACCCGCGACTCTCGTCAACCGAGAGGAGCGAAATTAGTGTCATACACTGATTTTCGTCCGGGGACCTTTGCTTGATGACATGCGACCATTCTTTGGTCCTTGTGAGGTGCTTGGCACCCATCATTAGGCAATTTGTGATATTCTGGGAACAACAAGTCATTTGCATGTGGAGATTTTATGGTCACCCGCGACTCTCGTCAAATCGAGAGGAACGAAATTAGTGTCTTATCTTTACTTTCCTTTTATCTCCAATAAAAGACAAGTAAAGAGGGGCAACTGTCATACCCTAATTTCGTCCGGGGACCTTTGCTTGATGACATGCGACCTTTCTTTGGTCCTTGTGAGGTGCTTGGTACCCATCATTAGGCAATTTGTGAAATTCCAAGACATGCCGGAAAACCAAAAAAATATTGATGCACAATCCGTAAGTTTCCGTGACACACCGGAAATCAAATGGAAGCATCGTTGCATAATTAAGTGAGGTTCCGTAACATTCCGTAAGTCAAAAAGGGGATGATTATGTAATCCGCAAGGTTCCGTAACATTACGGAAAGAAAACAAGTATCGTTACGAAATTCGTAAGTTTCCGTAACTTTACGAAAAAAGAATCACCAAAAAACAGCAGAGGGGGGTGTACTTAGTAAAAATGGGGGTGCAAATAGCACCCAGGCCCACTTGGGCCCTCCAGAATATTCCTCCAGAAGGTTGTTGCTTCTGGAGGAAGCAACCTGGCTCGCCTGGGCGAGCTGAGCTCGCCTGGGCGAGCTTGGCGGCAACCACCTCCCCTATTTTGCTATAAATAGGGGAGGAAGTGAAGAAGAAAAGGGGTCAGCCCCTTTGGCACTTCTCTCTCTTTCGAATTTGCTTGGAAAAATCGTTTCCGTGAAGAAAATCTAAGCCGAGGCGCTTCCGAAACGTTTCCGTAACGTTTTCCGTGAAGAATTTCGCGAAGGTTTCGACCGTTCTTTGACGTTCTTCATTCGTTCTTCATCGTTCTTCGATCTTCAACGGGTAAGTACCTCGAACCAAGCTTTTCGATTCATTCTATGCACCCATGGTGGTCCAGATTGTGTTTCGTGCATTTTTATTCTCGTTTTGTTTACTTTTTATACCCCCTGTTGACGTGCTTAAGCCATTTTACTTAAGTCATTTCTCGCTTAACTTAAAAACAAAATCAATTTCCACCGAACATTTGAATTGTATTATCCGTTAACTTCGGTTAAAATGAATTCCGACCGTTCGGTCGTGCCGTAACCACGTTGGAAATCAAAAAGAGGTAAAAAAATAATATAATAATCAAAAAACATCTTTTAGTAAAATAAAGCGGAAAATCAATCGGACGTTTTTTTCTCTTTGGGATTTCTCATTCTTAATCGAATTGATTAATAACTAAAGTGAAACTAAGGCTAAAATCAACTCGCCTAGTCAAGCTCGTCCATAAAAATAGGCTTTTGAAGTTTGTCATCTCATTTTCTCACTAAGTAAAATGGATCATTTTTAAGGTCGAACGCCTTAAAATGATCACCACTTAAGTAAAAAAGAATCACTTGATAAGAAAGAACTACGTAGGTCTGATTTTCTCATCCCAAATTGAGGAATACGTAGGAGCAAAGGGAAACACCCTTGTCGACCACAAAAAAGGAGAAAAATATAAAAAGGGTATAAAGGATATAAGGACATAAAAGGGAACGTAAAAATCAAAGTCATGTTTGCACATTCGATTAAAGGCTGCCGTCCCTTGGGACGGACGTGTGGGGTGCTAATACCTTCCCCGTGCGTAAATACAACTCCCGAACCTTTCACTTAAAAGTTTGTAGATCGCGTCTTTTCCGGTTTTTCCGACGTTTTCCTCAAATAAACGTTGGTGGCGACTCCGCGCGTATTCCTTTCGTGGAACCCGCATCCCGCGAGTCTCGCGTCGCCCTCCCGCCGAAGGGTAGGTTGCGACAGGGGTGTATGCATCAAAATTCATTGATTGCATGATGAGAAAGATGAAGCAATGTGTACCTATCCCTTGTTTTCACAGAATATGCAGCTAGACAAAGAGGAGACCAAAATGTGAACAATACAATTAGATGAGGTTAATCATAAGACAAATTCAAGGAAAGTAGCTCAAACCACAGTCTCATGGCTACTGTCTCACTTAAGCACAAGTGTTTAAGCAACTTATTGATAACAACTAACAGGAGGTCCAATCTTTGCATTTCATCTCATGTCATGAAGTCAGAAATATATAAACAAAATCAGAAGGACTTTCTCAAGCTTGTAGTGAGGTTTGGCTACAAAAAATTCACTGGTTTTTCTAGGATTCAAAAGTTTAGATTCTAAGAGAGCACAAGTCCTAGACTAATCCCAATGATCTTTTCTTGTTTTGTACAAATAGCCTTCTCACTATTCCCTTTTTCTTAAGTTGCTTTTGACCTTATTGTAACAACACAACTTATTGTCTTTTTTTTTTAACATACAACTTATTTGTTGTGTGTGCTAATGCTTAACCTTTTTCTTTTCATTCTTTTCAACTTTCCTCCCCTAAATTTAGAGTAAATTTTCCTTGAACCATATGTTTTCCTAGAGTCTAAACAAGGTATTAGGAGATAATCATTTAAAGTTCAGGGTTCAATTCATGACAAATTAATAAGCTTTATACAAGGGAGCAAAAGATACAAGTATCATTCAAGGTAAGCTATTTGGTCAAAAGAGCTTGTGTCTATACAATTCATGGCCTTCATCATGTTTTGAGTTATACAAATCATTCTAGAATTCAGAGATTTATGCAAAGATCATTATTCACAGTTAGTCATTCACTCACATAGTAAGGTCACACTCTTACCGGTTTTTGCTTCAAGATTTTCTTTCACAATTAGTCTGTCTAGTGACTAACCATTCTATTATAAGTTCACACTCTTGTTCTTTCTTTGTTCAACATGCACATTTGCTCAAATTCATGAAAGGAAACACACATTTCATCATAAGCATGCATTCAATTTAAAACAAGGCATACAACCATTTTCACAAAATAAATAAACTACTTCACTACCATAGCATCAAAAGTTAAGTTAAACTGTTCACGACGCTTCAAGATGAGCAACTATATTGTCGCAACCTACCCTTCAGCAGAAGGGCGACGCGTGACTCGCGGGTGCGTCTTCCAAGAAAGGAATACGCACGGAGTCGCCACCAATGTTTATTTGAGGAAAACATCGGAAAAACTGGAAAAGACGTAGCCTACGAACTTTAAGTGAAAGGTTCGGGAGTTGTATTTACACACGGGGAAGGTATTAGCACCCTACGCATCCGTCACAAGAGACGACAACCTTTAATCAAATGTGCAAATATGACTTCAATTTATATTCTTTTCCCTTTTTACGTTCTTATGCCTTTTTTATGCCTTTTTATGTTTTTATCTTTTTGTGGTCGACAAGGGCATTTCCCTTTGCTCCTACGTATTCCTCAATTGTGATGAGAAAATCAGACCTACGTAGTTCTTTTGTGAACAAAGCGTTTTGGTTAAGTTATTTTTTATCCTTTTTTGCAAGATATGTTTTCATTGAATGAAAGGTCATTTAAGGCGTTGGACCATTAAACAATGTTTCGATTCTTTTGAAAAGAGAAAAGACATTAAGGCATTGGACCATTAATGATCTCTTTATTTTTGAAAGAGGTAATAAAGTTACATGTTGATTTTAGGCTTTTAGAAATCTACACTTAACCAATAAAAGCGGAAAAGACCATTTCAAGGCGTTGGACCTTTGAAAATGGCCTTTTAGGCGATGACAAAAGTTTGGTTTATGAATTGATTTTAGCCTTAGTTTCACTTTGGTTATTTAGTCGATTCGATTAAGAAAGAAAAATCCCAAAGAGAAACGTCCGATTGATTTTTTTGTTTTATTTTACTAAAAGATATTTTTTATTATTATATTATTATTTTACCTCTTTTTGGTTTCCAACGTGGTTACGGCATGACCGAACGGTCGGATTTCATTTTAACAGAAATTAACGGATATTACAATTCAAATGATCGGTGGAAATTTATTTTATTTTTTGATTAGGCGAGAAAATAACTTAAGTAAATGACTAAAGCACATGAAAAGGGGGTACGAAAAGTAAATGAAACGAGAATAAAAGTACGCGAAACAACTGGGGACCACCAAGGGTACATAGAATGAATTGAAAAGTTCGATTTCGGGAACTTACCGGTTGAAGACCGAAGAACGTCGAATAATGGTTGAAAATCTTCGCGAAATCACCCACGGAAACGTTACGGATGCGCCTCGGCTTGGATTTTCTTCACGAAAACAATTTTTCTCACTAATTTTAAGTGAATCTCAGATACCAGGAGGGTTGAACTTTTTTCTCTTCACTTCTCCCCCTATTTATAGGAAAATAGGGGAGAAGCTTGCCACCCAACTCGCCCAGGCGAGCTAGGTTGCTTCTGGAGGAATTTTTTGGACCCAAGTGGGCCTAGTTGCTATTTGCACCCCCATTTTTACTAAATACACCCCTTACTCTTTTTTTGGTGATTTTTTTTTTCCGTAACGTTATGAAACTTTACGAATTTCGTGACGATGCTTGTTTTCTTTCCGTAATGTTACGAAACCTTACGGATTATGTAATCATCCCCTTTTTGCCTTCCGGAACATTACGGAACTTTACGGATTGCGCACTAACACTTCCTTTTAATTTCTGGCATGCCACGGAACTTCACGGATTGTGCTACAATGCTTTCTTTTGACTTCCGACATGTCATGGAACTTCACAAATTGCCTAACGATGGGTGCCAAGTACCTCGAAGTGGTCAAACGAGGGTCGCATCCCATTAACGGATGGTCCCCGGGCGAAATTAGGGTATGACATATACTACTCATGCACAAGACTAACAAAAAGTAACTAATATACTAACATCAAAGTTATACTAATAATTCAAAAAGCACAAAAAATAATCAATAGGAATTTAAAAGTCTTGTGATTGGTCCTGGGTGTCCTGTGTTTGAACCTCCTCCTCGTCAGTCAAATGCAGTACGGGAGTAGATACAAGAGAGGCATTCGGAGACTGGACTAGTGTGGTTTGATCTTCAGGCGTTGAAGGATCTGCTGCCTGCTGTGGAGAAGTGGTATCTGCCATTGGTGCTAGAGGCTCTGAAGTGGCCTTAGGAGAATTTTCAGGAGTGGCTGTAGCTTCTTGAGTTACAACTACCCTCCTTTTCCTGATCAAGGGCTCAGGAGTGGAAGACTCTGATGACTCATCCGCTGGCTGATGTGGTACCTGAGCGGCGGGATCCTCGTCGTCCCTGCAAGGAGGAGGCTGAGTCCCTGGCCAGACTACCCATTCATTAAATTGCTCTACTGTAGGGATGGAGTTTGAAGGTGCTACCAGCTAGAGACTTTGTAGCAAAATAATCTGCCCCTGATGTATGCTTCGAAACGTTGAAAATCTGTAGGAGGTAGGGTAGAGGGAGCTGCTGCAATACGAGCTGGAGGAGGAGCTGCTGATGTAGAAGCTAGATGAGGAGTTGTTGATGTAGAAGGAGCCTCAGTTGGCCTTGCCCTTGGTCTTCTGCCCCCCTAATAATAATTGTTGGATCATCAGGGTTCCAACAATTTTTCCTTATGTAGGCCAAATTAATGACCTGGCTCAGATGTTCAAAGACAAGACTGTCGGAGGCAACTCCTCTGGTCCTGCATAAAGCTGTGATAAGAGCAAGAAACTCGAGTCTTGAGGAGTTAGACTGGGCCATAGAAGTAATCTGCCCAGAAATGAGGGCTTCCAAATTCATGTCTAGCTGAGTAACTAGGCCAAAGATTAACCTAGCTCGATCCACAGTCAGATCCGATGTGTGGGAGGTCGGAGCCAGGTTGGAGTAGGATAGAACACTCCATGTGGAAGCAATGTCTTCCAAGGTTATTTTGATGATGCCAAAGAATCAAGAGTCAAGCAAATTCCAAAGATTCAAGAATCAAGTTTCAAGAATCAAGATTCAAGAATAATCAAGATCAAGATTAAAGACTCAAGATTCAAGAATCAAGAGAAGACTCAATCAAGATAAGTACTAAAAAAGTTTTCCAAAACATTGAGTAGCACAAGAAGTTTTCACAAAATCATTACCAAAGAGTTTTACTCTCTGGTAATCGATTACCAGAAGGTAGTAATCGATTACCAGTGTTTTAAAATGTTAAGATTTCAAATTTCAAGAGTTACAACTTGTGTTTAAACATTTTCAAATCATTTTAAACTTGTGTAATCGATTACACAATACTTGTAATCGACTACGAGAGCTCCTAAACGTTTTGATTTTCCAAATTTTAAATGAAGAGTTACATCTGTTGATGTATAATCGGTTACACCTTAATGGTAATCGATTACCAGTGACTGATTTCAAAAAATGAATTTCCAAAAGTCACAATTCTTCAAGTGACTTGTTTCTGAAGATTTTTTCAAAAGTCACAACTTTTTTAAGTGACTAGTTTTAAAGAAATTGCCAAGAGTCACAAACTTTGACTTGAGTCATCAAGAGATTATAAATATGTGACCATGACATAAATTTCATAATCATATATCTTTCAATCTTTTTTCAACATCATCTCTCAACATCTTTCAATCACTCTTTCAATATCTTTCTACAGAATTTTTTGATTCATTTCTCTTCATCTTTCAAAATGTTTTTGATCAACACTTTCTCTTCCAAGAAAAGTTCTTTGTTCAAAAACTTGTGCTATTTATCTTTTTCATTCCCTTATCCCTTTGCCAAAAGAACAGAAGGACTAACCGCCTAAATTCTTTTGTGTCTCTATTCTCCCTTACAAAAGATTCAAAGGACTAACCGCCTGAGAATTCTTTTGATTCTTCCCTTCCCCTTAAGCAAAAGATTTCAAAGGACTAACTGCCTGAGATATCTTTTGTTTCCCTTTACAAAGATTCAAAGGACTAACCACCTGAGAATTCTTTGTCCCAACACATTGGAGGGTACATCCTTTATGGTACAAGTAAAGGGTACATCTACTTGGGGATTGTTATACTGAGAACAAGAGAGGGTACATCTCTTGTGGATCAGTTCAAGTGGAGGGTACATCCACTTGGTTATTCAAAGAGAACAAGGGAGGGTACATCTCTTGTGGATCTTTGGCTTGTAAAGGATTTTACAAGGTTGAAAGAAATCTCAAGAACCGCAGGTTGCTTGGGGATTGGATGTAGGCACGGTTTGTGGCCGAATCAGTATAAATATTGTGTTTGTCTTCTTCTTCCCTACACTCTTTAATTTCCGCTATGTACTTTTAATTATCGCTTTTAATTTTGGTTAAGTTTCTATTTCTATTCTTTACTTTCTTAACTTAGTAGTAGAAGCCTAATTGAATCTAGTAACATTAAAAAGGATAGATTTTTAATTAGTCAAGACACATTCATAATTAATTCAACCCCCTTCTTAATTATTCCGAGGCCACTTGATCCAACAAGTGGTATCAGAGCAGGTATTTTGTAGAAAGTTTAACAACTTCAAGATAAATGGACTCTTTAAATTCTATGTTTTTCAAAAGTATTTTGAGGAATAGGTCAAATCTAAAATCATTTCAGGATTATGATGAAGACCAAGCCAACTTATGTCTCATGACAAAATCTCATGAGAATAACAAGGAAGAATCTGTAAGGAAGAAGAAGTACATCGACAGTGGATGTTCCATGCATATGACAGGAGATGTATCAAAATTGACAACCATTTCCCCCAAGAAAAGTGGACATGTTACATATGGTGACAACAACAAAGGAAAAATCATTGGAGTCGGCAAAATAGGTACGAGTTCCTCTACTCCCATTGAAAATGTGTTACTTGTAGAAGGTTTAAAGCATAGTCTATTAAGTGCTAGTCAGTTATGTGATAAAGGATATAAAGTATCTTTTGATTCTGAAAATTGTGTTATCAAGCATGAGCATGAAAAAGATATTGAGCATATAGGTTTCAGACAAAATAATGTTTACATGATTGATTTGAAACAAAAATCTAAAAATGATAAATGCTTTCTAAGTAAAGATAGTTGGTGCAATCCTACCTCGCAATGGCATTGGATAGAAGACTCCAAGAAGATTGGGCCAAAGATGCAAGAGAAGGCCCTAGGGTTCTCATGAGCCTTAGGGTAGATTTTGGGCCCATGGGCTAAGTATGAGCCCACTTATCTTTGTACATATTAGATTAAGGTTTCATTAATTTTGGGCCTTGTATTTAGGGCTCCATAATGTAGACAGGGTACCCTAGATAGGATTTTCCAGCCCTTGTATTTTAGGGCACCTAGACTAGTTTTTGTATTAGGGGTAGTTTTGTAATTTCACATGCATTAAGTGAATATTTGATATGTGTGTTGAGAAATAAATTTAATTGAATTGGGAGAAGCCCAATCCAATTAAATTTTAGAGGGGGAGGTGAGCATTTGTTCAAGTGCATTAAGTATGACACCCCATTGCCACATCATATAGTCACACTTTGTGCATGTCCTTCATGCTTTACATGCCTCATAACACCTAAGCACAGTTAGTGGAGAATCTTGTATTTGATCTTGGATTAGTGAGCTGAACCATATCTGAAATTCACTAATCATAATTAGTGAAATTTTGGCTCCACAAATTCAATTTCAAATTCAAGTGAAATTTGAATAGAAAATCAAATTTCCCTCCAATTTTGTGTGACACTTAGGCTATAAATAGAGGCTATGTGTGTGCATTTTTCCAACTTTGATCATTTGAATATTAAACTTCAGATTTCAGAGCTCATTTAGAGCACAAAATTTCATGCTCTTCTCTCCCTCTCCCTTCATTCATCTCCTTCTTCCTCCAAGCTCTTATCCATGGCCTGCTATGGTGGTGAGCTTCTTCTAGACTCATCTTCTCCTTGAAGTGGCGTCTCCTCTCTCTCTTCCTTTCTCCATTCCGCTGCCATTCATCTTCCAAGAAGCAAAGGAATCCATTGATGAAGAAGATCCTAGGCCTACAAGCTCCAATGGAGCTTACATCATGTTGTATCAAGAGCATCTTCATCTAGGTGATGTTCTTTTGCTTCCTCTATCTTTTTGTTCGGTGAATTCTCTTTAATTCCTTGTTCTTCATCTTATTCTCCATGTATATTAGAGTAGATTTGGTGCTGTTTTGAGTAGATTAAAAAAAAATAAACCGATTAAATCTTAGATCTACACTTGTTCTTGCATTTCTAAGGTTCAAATTTTGTAGATCTACTCTTGAATCTTGTTTTTGTGTTGATTTTAGGTTCTATCAATTTTTATTCATAATATTCTTGTTATGAAACTTTAGATCTAGATTTTCTTCCAAAATATTGATTAGAAAAAAAACACAAAAATCTAAGTGTAAATCACTTAATCCATGTTGTCTTAGAGTCATGTTTAGTCATAGTAATTGTCACATTATGCTCTAACTTTGTGTTGAATTTTTCTTTTGTTTATTGAATTCTAGATACATTTGTTCATGTATTCTTGTCATTCTTAGCCTATCTTTTGAATTTTGAGTTTAATTCATGCATGTTATTTAGTTCATAACATGTTCTAAATCAATTCCTAGAAGTAGTCTTGTTGTTGAACTCTTTTTTTTGTTTTCTAAGTTTCCTACATGATGCCTATGATGAAGTTGAGTTGTGGTGCTGAGTTGTGGCTGGATTTGCGAATCAAATAAGTCTTAAGCTCTCTTGAATTGTGTTATCCAAGATAATTGAGCATAAGCAAACACAAATTGTAACTATCCAAGCCTTAAGCAAAATAAACACTACTCTTGATTTCTAGGTTGAAATCGCTGGTGCTGCAACTTGAACATACGAACTTGTATAAATTACTGGGAATTTTTCACTACGTGTTTTGAGCTGAAATTTTTACTGAATTTTCTAGACATCTGGACCAAAATTATAAAAAAAGAACCAAGAAATTTCGATTAAATGAAAAATAAGAAAAATCACACAAGTTGGCAGAAAAATCATTGTCTAGGAAAAAAGAAAAGTGAAAGGGAAGTGTGCTTGTTGTTTTGGCTCAAAATTTGTTCTATAATTGGTGCCTATTTTATACCAATCCTAGTTCTGAAATTTCAATTGAAAATTATATTGAAAACAAGTGCCAAAACTAGAGGTTTCTTGAGTCTTTTTTGTTTTTGTTTTTTTACTCTACTCTAGAGCCATTCTAAGTTTCTCTTTGAGTCCTAGATTGCTTTTGTGTGCTTTTCATTGCTTTAATTGTTGAATAATCCTTGAAAATTTGTCTTGTTAAAACTCTATTGGTTTAGCTTTCATTTCATTTTATTTTGGTCTTTGGTTATTGCTGGTCTCTTTGTTTCCTTGCTTGTGAGTTGCCATATAGGGAATTGGAAAGGAGGATTGGTGCCATACCTTGAAGAATTTGAGTCAAGAAGCAAGGGGACAACCACCTTAAGAGATATTGGACTAAGAAGCACTCCAAATTGAGTGAAACACCAAAGAGAGAATAGCCACCACAATTAAGGACTTTTTTTTTTGTAACTTTGAATTGGCAATTTGCTTTTCATTCAAATTTTGTAACAAAAAGGCCTCTCATTGGAAGTAAGTTTGGAGCCTCCAATAGGTCACCCTACTTCCATTTGTGTGTAATAATTTTAGGCAATTTTCCCTTAGGATAGTGAGTGTTTTGTTGGGAACCTTAAATGAGGTCATCCAAACACTCTTAGGATCCGCCTAGTTTGCATTTCTTGCACTTTAATTTCTTGCTTACTTCCATAGCTTATTTCCTTTACGCTCCATTGTCAAACCGCCTAGGTAGCTTGCCTTTTACCAATTAGTTTTTACCTTATCTTTCACACCTCTTTTAGTGTTTATTTTTGGCTAGTTTCAACCATAGTTTCTTTTACCTTTTTTTTTCAAACCTCCAACAAGAAAGAACCATAACTTAGGAACCAACGCGAGTCTTCATTCTTCATCTAGTGTTAATGGTGAGGGTTCTACTCCTAAGGACCCCTTGTATAAGATATTAGATGAGTTGAGATCCCTTAAGTTGTGGAAAGAAAAACAAGAGAGAAAAGAAAAAGGTAAAAAAAGAGTGGAAGAAATAATTCAAGATGAAAGAGAGAAAATAAGAGAGGAAGAAAGAAGAAAAATAATGAAAGAAATGAAAAGAGAAAAACATGTCTCCTATAGTAGTCATGACTCTAGCAAAAGTTTAAGTGAAGAACTTAGCGACTATTATAGAGGGCGCCATAGTTCACATACTAAACATAACTCCCAAAGAAGAGAAAAGGAAAGAAAGCCTCAAGAGGCTAACATTAACCTCCCATACTTTCATGGGAAGGACAATGTAGAGGATAACTTAGATTGAGAAATAAGGGTGGAGCAACAACTTAAAAGGAAATCTACTTCAAAATCTTATGGCTCTCACTCTTATTCATAGAAAGACCAAGGTCAAGGCATCTTAGGGGTGACACCTTCTAATCCAAAAGATGATAAGGGGAAGACAATAGAAGAGCAACCCCTTAAGGCTAGTATGCAAGAGAAGACTAGCTCCATGAAATTCTTTAAATGTCTTGGAAGAGGACACATTACTTCTCAATGCCCCACCTAGAAAACCATGATTATGAGGGGCCAAGACATCATAGTAGCCAAGATGAGGCTACTACTTCACCTTCCTCTAGCGAAATTGAAGAAGCAAAAGGGAAAGAATCTAGTGAAGAGATCTACCCCCTAGATGAAGGACAACCTTTAATGGTTAATGAGGAGTGTAAGGAGGTAAGTGTCTCCTCCAAGAGGTTAACTAAGAAGGAAAGACATTTTGAAATAAAGACAAATATTAAAGAAATCTCCCCTCTTAGACAACCTCCACATTTTCTCCTTTGTAAAAAGACACTTGTTAGCATTGCCACACCTATTAGGCTTGAGTTTATTCCTCAAGTAAAGGAGTTGTTGGATGAGGGTTTGGTTCGCAAGAGCTTAAATACTTGTGCTTTGTTGGTGCCCAAAATAGGTATTATTAGACACCAAATTCCTATGATAGGTGGTATGATGAATGTGTTGAGTGGTGCAACACTCTTTTGTAAAATCACTCATGCACCCAACATCTTCATGATTTGTGTCCATAGGGACTCTTTATGTAGGTTTGTTCTTATTTTTTGTTTCAATCCAAACCTAGGTGCTCATGTGGGACACCTTAGGTTTGTCGTAATTTTTCTTAGGAATAATCAACATGAAAATAAAGAAAAAGGTATGTTTTATTCCAATACTTTCCTTAACTTTTTAAATAGTGATCAAGGGCTTCCTATGGACCCTAAGAGAATAAAGGTCATTCCTGAGTGGCCTACTCCACCAAGTATAAGGGAAATTTGGGGCTTCAATATCTTAACAAACTTTTACAAAAGGTTTGTCCCATATTTTTCTATACTTGCAGCACCACTCATTGAGTTGGTGAGGAACTATATTCTCTCATGGGAAGATGGCCAGGAAATAGGTTTTCAGTCCTTACCGTACTCTAACATACCCAACATCACTAATACATGTGGTTTTATTCTTTTTAAAGGTGTTGAGGAAAGAATCCATGAGTTTCAAGAACCTCTGGATTTGAGGTCAAATCCTTTTCAAGGGGGAGGGAATGGTGCAATCCTACCCCGCAATGGCATTGGATAGAAGACTCCAAGAAGATTGGGCCAAAGATGCAAGAGAAGGCCCTAGGGTTCTCATGAGCCTTAGGGTAGATTTCAGGCCCATGGGCTAAGTATGAGCCCACTTATCTTTGTACATATTAGATTATGGTTTCATTAATTTTGGGCCTTGTATTTAGGGCTCCATAATGTAGGTAGGGTACCCTAGAAATGTAGGATTTTCCAGCCCTTGTATTTTAGGGCACCTAGACTAGTTTTTGTATTAGGGGTAGTTTTGTAATTTCACATGCATTAAGTGAATATTTGATGTATGTGTTGAGAAATAAATTTCATTGAATTGGGAGAAGCCCAATCCAATTAAATTTTAGAGGGGGAGGTGAGCATTTGCTTGCTACACCCCATTGCCACATCATATAGTCACACTTTGTGCATGTCCTTCATGCTTTACATGCCTCATGACACCTAAGCACACTTAATGGAGAATCTTGTATTTGATCTTGGATTAGTGGGCTGATCCATTTCTGAAATTCACTAATCATAATTAGTGAAATTTTGGCTCCAAAATTTGGTTCCACAAATTCAAGTGAAATTTGAATGGAAATTCAAATTTCCCTCCAATTTTGTGTGACACTTAGGCTATAAATAGAGGCTATGTGTGTACATTTTTCCAACTTTGATCATTTGAATATTAAACTTCAGATTTCAGAGCTCATTTAGAGCATAAAATTTCGTGCTCTTCTCTCCCTCTCCCTTCATTCATCTCCTTCTTCCTCCAAGCTCTTATCCATGGCCTCCTATGGTGGTGAGCTTCTTCTAGACTCATCTTCTCCTTGTAGTGGCGTCTCCTCTCTCTCTTCCTTTCTCCATTCCACTTCCATTCATCTTCCAAGATGCAAAGGAATCTATTGATGAAGAAGATCCTAGGCGTACAAGCTCCAATGGAGCTTAAATCAATAATGATCCATGGTTATGGCATAAGAGAATTGATCACATTAACATGGATCATCTAAATAGATTAATTTCAAAAGACCTAGTTGTTGGTTTACCAAAATTAAAATTTGAAAAAGACAAGTTATGTGATGCATGCCAAAAAGGTAAACAAACAAAAGTATCTTTTAAATCTAAAAAGATTGTATCTACTACTCAACCATTACAATTGCTGCATATGAATTTGTTTGGACCCTCTAGGGTCATGAGTTTTGGTGGTAGTTACTATGCCTTAATAATTGTTGATGACTATTCTAGGTATACTTGGACTTTATTTCTTACTCATAAAAATGATGCATTTCATGCATTTAGAAGACTTGCCAAAGACATCCAAAACAAGAAAAATCTCAAAATTATCTCCATTAAAAGTGATCATGGAGGTGAATTTGAAATGTTTTGTGATGAATATGGCATAGAACACAACTTTTTTGCACCTAGGACACCCCAACAAAATGGAGTAGTAGAAAGGAAAAATAGATCTTTAGAAGAAATTGCTAGAACCCTTTTAATTGACACACCACTTCCAAAATATTTTTGGGCAGAAGTAGTCAACACCGCATGTTATATTATGAATAGAGCCTTAATAAGACCCATTCTTAAGAAAGCCCCATATGAACTTTTTAAAAATAAAAAACCAAACACCGCTCATTTACATGTTTTTGGATGTAAATGTTTTGTCCTAAACAATGGTAAAGAAAGCCTAGGAAAATTTAAAGCTAAGGCAGATGAGGGCATCTTCCTTGGTTATTCCCTACATAGCAAAGCCTTTAGGATATACAACAAAAGAACTATGACAATTGAGGAATCAATACATGTTTCTTTTGATGAAACTAATATTACCTCTCGGAGAAAGGAGTTTCTTGATGATATTGCAGATTCTTTGGAAGATATGCACAATCAAGAAAGAGATCTAAAAAGAAAGAGAAATGAAGAAAACAAGGATGTTCAAGATGACATAACTCAAAAAAATGATGATCTTCCCAAAGAATGGAAAACTTCAAGAAATCATCCTCTTGAAAACATCATCGAAGATATCTCAAAAAGGGTAACAACTAGACACTCTCTTAAAGATTTATGCAATAACATGGCATTTGTTTCTATGATAGAACCTAAAAACTTTAAAGAAGCCACAATAGATGATCAATGGATAGTTGCTATGCAAGAAGAGTTAAATCAATTTGAGAGAAATAATGTTTGGGAACAAGTTGAGAAACCACATAACTACCCCATTATAAGAACTAAGGGGGTATTTAGAAATAAACTAGATGAAAATGGTATAGTAATTAGAAATAAAGCTAGACTAGTTGCAAAAGGGTACAACCAAGAAGAAGGGATAGATTATGAAGAAACCTTTGCACCTGTAGCTAGATTAGAAGCCATTAGGATGCTTTTAGCTTATGCATCTATTATGAATTTTAAATTATATCAAATGGATGTCAAAAGTGCCTTCTTAAATGGTCTAATCCAAGAGGAAGTATATGTAGAACAACCTCCCGGGTTTGAAGATTCACAAAAATTAGATCATGTCTATAGGCTAAAGAAAGCACTTTATGGGTTAAAACAAGCACCTAGGGTAATGATATCTTATTGGTACAAATATATGTTGTCAAGAGGAAAGGTAGATACAAATATTTCCCACCAACCCAACAATGTCATTACTTAGCCAATAACAAACCTTCTCCTTACCCACCACCCAGTTATCCACAAAGGCCATCCCTAAATCAACCACAAAGCCTGTCTACCGCACTTCCAATGACGAACACCACCTTTAGAACAAACCAAAACACCAACCAAGAAATGAATTTTGAAGCGAAAAAACCTATAGAATTCACCCCAATTCCAGTGTCCTAGGCTGACTTGCTCCAATATCTACTTGATAATTCAATGGTAGCCATAACCCCAGCAAAGGTTCATCAACCTCCATTTCTCTGAGAATGCGACTCGAACGCAACGTGTGCTTGTCATGGAGAAGCCCCGGGCCGTCCATTGAGCATTGTAGGGCCCTGAAGTGTAAGGTGCAAGGTCTAATTGATGCGGGCTGGCTGAAATTTGAGGAGAATCGCGTGTAAGTCTCGACATTGACAAGAGATGCCACACATGGGGCAATTTCAAAAGCTGTTGTTAGATGTCTCTAATGACTCATCAGGATTTTCAAGTTTATACCATTATTGTAAACCACAGTTACAATGCTAAATAAAATGAATAAATTTGATATCTTTGTCCCTCATCCTCTCACAAACGCATCTTTGCTTATTCAACTTCCACTGGAATGTGGGTGCAAGCCATTGGTTTGTTTGCTCGAGCGACATGCGCTCCTGAGTGCTGACTTCCAAGACCGTTCAATCAGAAATTACTCGTCTTGCACGTTGGTGGGGGTGTCGTAAAACAACGAATAAAGTTCAAAACAAATAAGTTTCGAAATAAAAAAAGTTCAAAAAGAAAAAGAAAAAAAAGGAGCATTTGATTAACTATATTTTCAAGACGTTCATGTAACCTCATTTTATCATTCCAAAAAGTTTGTCTTTTTAGAGAGAAGTGAGTTACCAAGAATAGGATGTTGGACAAATGGCCTCAGTTATCTTAAGAAGGGGGGGGGGGGGGTGAATATGATACGAAGATTGTTCCCCAATTAAACTTTCACTCTCTCTTTTCAGATTAACAATGCACCCTTAACATGAATTACTCAAAAGACAATTCAAAACAAACTTCTTTAAAGAAAAAGATAAATAGCAATAAATAAAAGAAGTTTAAGGGAAGAGAGGAATGCAAACTTGATTTATACTGGTTCGGCCACTTCCCGTGCCTACGTCCAGTCCTCAAGCAACCCACTTGAGATTTTCCACTCTCTTTGTAAAACTCCTTTTACAAAGTCTGAACCACACAGGGACAACCCTTCCCTTGCGTTCAGGAATCTTCTACCACAAGAGACCCACGGTCTCTTAATCCTTTTTCAGAAATGAGAAGAAGAGAAGAAGAGATCTCTCTTAAAAGAGATAGATTGAACAATGAAGATCAATCAAAATTCCTTATTAAATATGCAAGTGGTTGACCAAGGAATCTTTTTGAGTGGATAAGACATTTCAGTTCAGAAAAACTCTTAAGCTTTTGAGAGGATAAAACTTTTTGGGCAATGAAAACTCTCTTTAAATTCGTGTTTCCAAGTCACATATAAATAGACCTTTGATGGTCATTCATAAACCATTTGAATAGATGTGACTCTTGGAAATTATATTCTGAAAATCCCCTCTGGTAATCAATTACAAGACTTGTGTAATCGATTATAGGTTTTAAAAATTTGAATTAAAACGTTCAGTAAACTGCTGGTAATCAATTACCATCCATGTGTAATCAATTACACGTTATAAATTTTGAATTCTAATTTCTAGTGACTGTTATAAACATTTTCAGCTACTGGTAATCGATTACCAGAGAGCAAATCTCAATTTGAAATGATAGAATTCTTTGGTCAAACCTTTTTTTTTTCAATTTGGAAACTTCTTCCTAAAGATTCTAGAGATCAACTTGATCATATATCTTGATTTTCTTGGATTCTTGTCTTGAATAACAGTTAGAAGCACTTGATCCTTTAGCATCATCAAGACATCAAAACATCTTGCTTCTACATAGGAGTCATTTGACTTAATCCATCAACTGAAAAATCCTTCAACTATTTCTCGTCCTTGGAAAATTCTTTTTGCAAGAATCAACTGCTTCTTTCATTCTTCCTCACTACGAGGCTGTGAAAACATGACAACAATTGGTACCTCTAAGCCCTACACTGGGGCAATGAAAGGCACCATGCATAAACCTCAAACAAACCTAGGGGCAGATTAGAAGTTCTCACCCAATAGGTTCCTTGCTACAAGGTCATGACGAAAGACAACGATTGTACCTCAAAGCCTTACACTGGGGCAATGAAAGGCACCATGCAAAAACCTCAAGCGAACCTAGGGGCAGATTAGAAGTTCTCACCCAATAGGTTCCCAGCTACAAGGTCATGACGAAAGATAACAATTGGTACCTCAAAGCCTTACACTGGGGCAATGAGGGGCATCGTGCATGAGCCTCAAGTGAACATAGGGGCAAATCAAAAGTTCTCACCCGCTGATGTTTTTAAACAAAAAAGGGGGGGGGGAGACTAACCCTGGAATTTCAATAGATTGATTAAACGTCAAACGGCTCCATTGTCGTCACTCCAAAATGGTCAAGTGACTAAATCAAATAGAACATACACTCTGAGGGAGTTCCCGGAGAGATTTTCAAAAGATAGGATAAGGTTGCATGAATTATCACCTTTTTCAAATAGAACATTGTACAACTTTCCGATGCATTGCATTGTTTCATATGAGGTCAGCATTACCAAATTTCACGACAAAGGCTGTTGCTTCTGGAGGAAGCAACCTGGATCGCCTGGGCGAGCTGAGCTCGCCTGGGCGGCAACCACCTCCCCTATTTTGCTATAAATAGGGGAGGAAGTGAAGAAGAAAAGGGTTCAGCCCCTTTGGCACTTCTCTCTCTTTCGAATTTGCTTGGAAAAATCGTTTCCGTGAAGAAAATCTAAGCCGAGGCGCTTCCGAAACGTTTCCGTAACGTTTTCCGTGAAGAATTTCGCAAAGGTTTCAACCGTTCTTCGACGTTCTTCATTCGTTCTTCATCGTTCTTCGATCTTCAACGGGTAAGTACCTCGAACCAAGCTTTTCGATTCATTCTATGTACCCGTAGTGGTCCACATTGTGTTTCGTGCATTTTTATTCTCGTTTTGTTTACTTTTTATACCCCCTGTTGACGTGCTTAAGCCATTTTACTTAAGTCATTTCTCGCTTAACTTAAAAATAAAATAAATTTCCACCGAACGTTTGAATTGTATTATCCATTAACTTCGGTTAAAATAAATTCCGACCATTCGGTCGTGCCGTAACCACGTTGGAAATCAAAAAGAGGTAAAAAATAATATAATAATCAAAAAGACATCTTTTAGTAAAATAAAGCGGAAAATCAATCGGACGTTTTCTCTTTGGGATTTCTCATTCTTAATCGAATTGATTAATAACTAAAGTGAAACTAAAGGCTAAAATCAATTCGCCTAGTCAAGCTCGTCCATAAAAATAGGCTTTTGAAGTTTGTCATTTCATTTTCTCACTAAGTAAAATGGATCATTTTTAAGGTCCAACGCCTTAAAATGATCACCCCTTAAAGTAAAAAAGAATCACTTGATAAAAAAGAACTACGTAGGTCTGATTTCCTCATCGCAATTGAGGAATACGTAGGAGCAAAGGGAAACACCCTTGTCGACCACAAAAAAGAAAAAAATATAAAAAGGGTATAAAGGATATAAGAACATAAAAGGGAACATAAAAATCAAAGTCATGTTTGCACATTCGATTAAAGGCTGCCGTCCCTTGGGACGGGCGTGTGGGGTGCTAATACCTTCCCCGTGCGTAAATACAACTCCCGAACCTTTCACTAAAAAGTTCATAGATCGCGTCTTTTCCGGTTTTTCCGACGTTTTCCTCAAATAAACGTTGGTGGCGACTCCGCGCGTATTCCTTTCGTGGAACACGCATCCCGCGAGTCACGCGTCGCCCTCCCGCCGAAGGGTAGGTTGCGACAGTTGGCGACTCCACTGGGGACTGTTTTTTAGAGAGTTAGGCCATTTAATCTTGTACAATGTTTTATCATGACTTTCTCCTTTGTTGGTTTCCCTTTATTTGTCTTATGTTCTTGTGTATATAAACTATTTGTTGCTTTTAGTGTGTTTTAGAATGTATGCATGAGGTAAATATTTATTCATTTGATGCACACAAACACTAACACTATTTGCACACACTGTGAGTGAAAAAGGGCCCTATACCCGGGTTCATGGGAACATAAGGAGTGGAGGTGAATCTGTGATCATGCTAGGTCTCCGACTTGCTTGATTACAGTGAACCCTCATCTAGAGCTTTTCTCTTTGAAAACTTATTGTTGCTAGTAGTCCCTACTGCTGCAGTATGTTCTTCGAAGGGGATGATACCTCTAGAAACCATCAAGAGAGATATGACTACCTTGGGGATTATTGCTAAAAGCCTAGTTAGTTCTCTCCCTTATAGGTCCCTTAAATAGGGGCACGGAGCAAACACGCTGCGTGCCATTTTTCACACTGCCATGCATAAGTATCATATACCCGTTTGCTTATGTTCAGTGAATATTATCATACTATGTACATCCCCGTATTGTACCTTTCGCATGTGCATCATGTGCGGGTTCCGTCTTAATCCCCTCTCTTGGGCAAACCAACGGAGGGTCCGTGTCACCTTCTTAAATACATACGTTGGGCACTTTGCTACCCCAAGACGTTGTATCTAAGAAGGAGACAATTTCCCGAGCTCCCGTATTCATAAATTGCATCCGTGTCATATGCATTCCTTCATGCATTCATCCATTCCACCCATGATAGATGTCGGAGTTTTGATTCGCACTAGATTTTATTTCACTTTAGTAAAACATGGGATCAAGTCAAAAGCCTTCGCTTAAAAAGAGGTTTTATCAAGTCAAAATCAAGAGCTTAGAGGTCACCAGTTTACGAAAGTTCGGGCAATTAATGGGTCAACTTCAACGGCAAGCCTTCCGCAAAGCCTATGGTAAGCATTTGGGACCTAGCTAGGGTAGAAGTCTCCATGGAACCAATTGCCTCCCTCGCCCAGTATTATGATCAGCCGTTGAGGTGCTTCATCTTTGGGGACTTCCAGCTATCACCAATGGTGGAAGAATTTGAAGAGATCCTAGGATGTCCTCTAGGGGGAAGGAAACCATACCTCTTCTCAGGGTTCTACCCCTCATTGGCCAGAATTTCTAAAAAAGTCCAAATCTCGGCGCAGGAATTAGACCGCCAAAGGCAAGTCGAAAATGGGGTGGTCGGAATACCGAGAAAATATTTGGAGGTAAAAGCAAGAATCTTGGCAGATAAAGGCGAGTGGACCCCATTCATAGATATTCTCACACTGTTGATTTTCGAGGGAGTCCTCTTTCCAAATGTGGATGGGTTGGTGGACCTGGCAGCGATCGACGTTTTTCTCGCCTATCATAACCACAAGGAAAGTCCGGTTGTCGCTATGCTAGCCGACCTATATGACACCTTCGACCGAAGATGTGAAGAAAGCAATGCAAGGATTGTTTGCTGTACTCCAGCTCTCTATGTGGGGCTGGTTTCACACCTTTTTCTCCAAGAAGGTAGGCCCGTCTATCCGCTACAAGGTTACCGCTCGTGCGTCGAAAAAGGAAAGGCGAATTGGGACCAACTCTTGGCTAGCATGGGGGGGCGTCTGTTAATTGGTTCCCTCGCTAGAAGGAAGGAAGAATCAAGATTCTATCTTCATGCGAAGGATGTCCAAATGTTCCTTTGATGGGAACAAGGGGTTGTATTAATTATAATCCCGTTCTCGCCATAAGACAGCTTGGCTACCCCATGAGAGGAGCGCCATTAGACGAAAGCATCACGCCTTTCATCGCACGGGGTTTTAGTGACCACAACGCGAGGGTACTCCAAGGAGTTCGCAAGGCATGGGATGCGGCGTGAAGAAAGGACAGAGAGCTTAGGGGAAGCAGTAATGGGATCATCGGCAGCTATCATAAGTGGCTGAGAGTCCGAACACAAGGATTGGATTGGCTCCTAAATCTAAAGACTGTGAGGGACGATGAGGTTAAAGCTTCAGAAGAAAGTGATGAGGTACAAGCCCTAAAGGCAGAGCTTGAAAGAGCCCGAGTAGTCGAAGAGAAGTTCAAGTCCATAGCTATCAAAGTCTGAAAAGAGAATGATGAACTAAGGGACGTCAATATGGCCACCGCTGAAGCCTTGGAACGAGAAACCAAGAAGGCCCGAAAGGAAGAACACGTGCCAACAAAGTTTTGAGGGGCTTTATAGGGCAGCAATAGTAAGCTCAAGCTCCGAAGAGGTGAAAGGAATCATCACGGGTCAAAGGCATGATCTTGAAGGACGAGCTAAAGGCTTACCTTAGGTCGAAAAGAAATTTGTCCCAACAGTTAAGCGAGACTGAAGGGAATATGTGGGCCATCATCGATGAGTGCAAAGAGAAGCTAAATCTAGCGGCGACTCACGAGCAAAGGCTAAAGGATGAGTACGCCAAGATATCAGCAGAAAGCGAAGCAAGGGAGAGGGTAATTGATTCATGGCACCAAGAGGCAACAATGTGGACGGACCGATTTGCTCTTACTTTGAACAGGAGTCAAGAACTTCCCCGATTGCTAGCCAAGGCCAAAGCAATGGCGGACACCTACTCCGCCCCCAAGAAGATCCACGGACTTCTCAGCTATTGTCAACATATGATAGACTTAATGGACCATATGATTAGAAACCGCTAGGAAGTTTGTATTGTCGCTCAGATCTTGACTAGTTATAACTTTTTGAATAAAATGAGTTTATCCCACGTTTTTACTCCAAAAATCAGTGCGAATCAAGTCACTCCCGCATTTTATCTCTAGCATGCATTGTATGTTGGTCTCGTCCTTTGTCACGGGAAGCCGGAAGGTCCATATCACCTTCTTAATTGTGCACATGGGGCACTGCGCCCCCAAATGCGCAAGTAAGAAGAGATAATTTTCCGGGCTCTCGTGTCCGTAAAATGCATTCATATCATGCACCACATAAGCATCTCTTCATAACATCATAATGGACATATCCTGCATTTGTCCGTTATCATATTCCAGCCTCACATTTTGCATGAGTCATGGCATCATCATGCATATGCGTTCAACAAACTTTTTGATCTGCAAAATTGCATACCATTTGTTTTCATGTTTGCTCATCCTTGCATTTTCCTCTACAAAACAAAAACAAAAAGGGGGAAGCGTGAAACTTCACACTACATTCTTAGTTTCATGTGTTAGGCACCACGAGCCAACCATGTTGGGATCATAAACCCGTTTCACTTAAAAACAAAATAATTGAACATGGTACCTAATGCATGGTTAACTAGGAAATGGTGTTTCTTCGGGCATCTCAAATTCATAATTACATTTTCCGTGCATAAGCTTAAAGTATGCCCGAGTCATTCATCCCTATGAGATGTTGTTGAAGTATTGGCGATCAGAATTGCCATTCCTTGGATTATAGGGTTGAACCAAGCTCATGCTTTTACAAAAAGGTTCATCAAGTCAAGTTGAAATATGGAAGTAACCGTCTTGCAAAATTGGGGCAAAAGATGAATCGAGTCACATCACTGCTTCGTCTACTGCCAAACATATTTAGGATTATTGATGTCCTTGTTACTTCCAGTTTCACCTTGACAAAGATGTCATGGACCATGTTGAAAATCTAAATTGATTCAACCCCATATCCTGCGTAAAAATTCGCAATACTTCAACTGTACATCATTCGCATACATCCATGCTTTTCATTGGTTGCATTGCTCATTGCATTCTTTCCTTGAAAAATAAAATAAAATGAACTTAATCATTGTTATCAAAAAGAAAAGGACACGCTTTACGGCGCCCTTACCGAACTCGTGCTAGAGCTAGAGTAATGGGTGAAGCAGAGGAGATACAAGAGAAGATGAAGGCCGACATGGAGGCCATTAAAGAGAAAATGGCCACAATGATGGAGGCCATGATGAGCGTGAAGAAGATAATGGAAGCCAATGCGGTTGCAATTGCCGCTACCAGCGTTGTTGCTAAGGTGAACCCGACGTCCCCGTCCGGCCTCAAGCAAATGAATCATCCAACCTCAAATATGGTAGGCAAAGATTTAGGAAGTACGGGTGGCCCCCATGATGTGCAAATTCAAAACGAGCACGCCTTCCCATCATATGGCTTGCCTCCCAACTATACACCACCCAACGTGGCGTACACTCTCAATGAAAATCTCAATAACTCCACTCCGATGCTCATTGAGAACCAATAACCTCAATCTGATCAGGCACATATCTCTCAAACCATGGGGGAGACACATGAAATTCCCCACCACAATCTAGTTGACTTCGAGCCTTGGCTCGGATATGCCACTGAAGGGAAAGCAGTTGGTGGTATACCCTTTGAAAACACTTTGGAGGGCCCTCAGTTTCGCCCGCAACTACAACTATTGCATTTTGCGGTGGGAAGAGCCCCTCCTGCTATGGCCGAAAAGGGAAAGTTGGATCATTTAGAGGAAAGGCTCAGGGCCATTGAAGGAGGTGAAGATTATGCCTTTGCTAACCCAAAAGAGTTGTTCCTAGAACCCAATATCATCACCCCTCCCAAGTTCAAGGTGCTGGACTTTGACAAGTACAAGGGGACTACTTGCCCCAAGAACCATCTAAAGATGTATTATTAGAAGATGGGGGCATGCGCAAAAGATAAGGAATTACTGATACATTCATTCCAAGAAAGTCTTACTGGGTAGCTGTTACCTGGTACACTAACTTGGAACCTTCCCGAGTCCATTCTTGGAAGGACCTAGTGGTGGCCTTCGTTAGGCAGTGTCAGTATAATGTCTTCGGATAGGATGCAACTACAGAACATGTGCAAAAGGGGGGGGCACAAATCTTTCAAAGAATACACCCAAAGGTGGAGAACCTGGCAGCTCAAAGTGGCACCTCAATGACGAAAAAACGATGACAATGATAGTAGACACATTACTAGTATTCTACTATGGAAAAAGGTGGGCTACACACCTTCAAAGCTTTGAGGATTTGGTCTTCGCTAGTGAAAGGATCGATGTGGGTCCGGAAAGAGGCAAATTTGATCATCCGACTAGGACGACTGAGAAAACTGGGGCAAATGAAGAGGGTGAGAAAGAGGGAGAAACCCATGCTGTGACTGCCATTCCTATACGGCCAAGTTTCCCACCAAACCCAACAATGTCATTACTCAGTCAATAACAAACCTCCTCCTTACCCACCACCCAGTTATCCACAAAGGCCATCCCTAAATCTACCACAAAGTCTTTCTACCGCACTTCCAATGACGAACACCACCTTTAGCACAAACCAAAAACACCAACCAAGAAGTGAATTTTGCAGCGAGAAAGCCTGTAGAATTCACCCCAATTCCAGTGTCCTATGCTGACTTGCTCCCATATCTACTTGATAATTCAATGGTAGCCATAACCCTAGCCAAGGTTCATCAACCTCCATTTCTCCGAGAATACGACTTGAACGCAATGTGTGCTTGTCACGGAGAAGCCCCGGGGCGTTCCATTGAGCATTGTAGGGCTCTGAAGCGTAAGGTGCAAGGTCTAATTGATGCGGGCTGGCTGAAATTTGAGGAGAATTGCGTGTAAATCCTGACATTGACAAGAGATGCCACACATGGGGCAATTTTGAAAGCTGTTGTTAGATGTCTCTAATAACTCACCAGGATTTTCAACTTTCATCGGAATTGGGTGCAAGCCATTGGTCTATTTGCTCAAGCGACCTGTGACCATTCAATAAGAGGTTACTCGTCTTGTACGTTGGCGGGGCTGCCGTAAAACAACAAATAAGGCTCAAAACAAATAAGTTTCAAAATAAAAATAAAAAAAGGGAGTTCAAAAAGAAAAAAAAATCATCATTTGATTGACTGTGTTTTCAAGCAAAAATATAGACGTTCATGTGACCTCATTTTTTCTTTTTAGAGAGAAGTGAGTTATCAAGAATAGGATGTTGGACAAATGGCCTCAGTTACCTTAAGAAAAAGGGGGGTTGAATTAAGATGCAAATATTATTCCCCAATTAAACTTTCACTCTCTCTTTTCGGATTAACAATGCACATAGGGACAACCCTTCCCTTGTGTTCAGGAATCCTCTACAACAAGAGACCCACGGTCTCTTAATCCCTTTTCAGAAATAAGAAGAAGAGAAGAAGAGGTCTCTCGTAAAAGAGGTAGATTGTAAAATGAAGATCAATCAAAAATTCCTTATTGAATAAGCAAGTGGTTGACCAAGGAATCTTTTTGAGAGGATAAGACATTTCAGTTCAGAAAAACTCTTGATCTTTCGAGAGGATAAAACTGTTTGGGCAATGAAAACTCTCTTTAAAACATTTGATGGCCATTCATAAACCATTTGAATAGATGTGACTCTTGGAAATTATTTTCTGAAAATCTCCTCTGGTAATCGATTACAAGACTTGTGTAATAGATCACAGGCTTAAAATTTGAATAAATTGCTGGTAATCAATTACCATCCATGTGTAATCGATTACACATTATAAATTTTGAATTCAAATTTCTAGTGACTATTATAAACATTTTCAGCTGCTGGTAATCGATTACCGGAGAGCAAATCTCAATTTGAAATGATAGAATTCTTTGGTCAAACCTTTTGTTTTTTCAATTTGGAAACTTCTTCCAAAAGATTCTAGAAATCAACTTGATCATATATCTTGACTTTCTTGGATTCTTGTCTTGAATAAAACTTAGAAGCACTTGATCCTTTAGCATCATCAAGACATCAAAACATCTTGCTTCTACATAGGAGTCATTTGACTTAATCCATCAAAAAATCCTTCAACTATTTCTCGTCCTTGGAAAATTCTTTTTGCAAGAATCAACTGCTTCTTTCATTCTTCCTCACTACGAGGCTATGAAAACAAGACAACGATTGGTACCTCAAAGCCTTACACTGGGGCAATGAGGGGCATCGTGCATGAGCCTCAAGTGAACCTAGGGGCAGATTAGAAGTTCTCACCCAATAGGTTCCCTCCTACAAGGTCATGACGAAAGAAAACGATTGGTACCTCAAAGCCTTACACTGGGGCAATGAGGGGCACCGTTCATGAGCCTCAAGTGAACATAGGGGCCGATCAAAAGTTCTCACCCATCGAGGTTTTTAACAAAAAAAAGGGGGACAAGCCCTGGAATTTCAATAGATTGATTAATTATCAAACGACTTCATTCCCGTCACTCCAAAACGGTCAAGTGACTAAATAAAAAAGAACATACACTCTGAGGGAGTTCCCGGAGAGATTTGCAAAAAGATAGGATGAGGTTGCATGAATTATCACCTTTTTCAAAAGGGCAGTCAATCTGTGTTTTCCAAAAAAATAAATAAATAAATAAATAAAAAAAAAATCAAAATCAAAATCACAAAATAGGGAAAGAATGTCATGAACATTGTACAATTTTCCATAACATTGCATTATTGCATACAAAGCCTGCATTTACTACATTTCAAGATGAAGGTTGCATACATTTGCATCCCCAAAAAAATCATTATGTTCATATTAGGTAATAAGTGAATAGATGAGAGGCCCTCTCAAAGAGTCGACCTCTTCCTTTCTTGTAAAGTCCTTTGGTACTTGTACCTATTGGCTCACCTCCAGAGGACTACATGTCCTCGCCTTGAGAGGGCTGCACGCCCTCACCTTGGGTACTAGTTACGCTCACCTTTTAGAGGACTACACGTCCTCGCCAACAGAGGGCTGCACGCCCTCACCTTCAGAGGACTACATGTCCTCGCCTTGAGAGGGCTACACGCCCTCACCTTGGGTACTAGTTACCCTCACCGTTGAGAGGACTACACGTCCTCGCCTTGAGAGGACTACACGTCCTCACCATCAGAGGGCTGCACGCCCTCACCTCCAGAGGACTACATGTCCTCGCCTTGAGATGGCTACACGCCCTCACCTTGGGTACTAGTTACCCTCACCGTTGAGAGGACTACACGTCCTCGCCTTGAGAGGACTACACGTCCTCACCATCAGAGGGCTGCACGCCCTCACCTCCAGAGGACTACATGTCCTCGCCTTGAGAGGGCTACACGCCCTCACCTTGGGTACTAGTTACCCTCACCGTCAGAGGACTACACGTCCTCGCCTTGAGAGGACTACACGTCCTCACCACCAGAGGGCTGCACGCCCTCACCTCCAGAGGACTATAAGTCCTCGCCTTGAGAGGGCTACACGCCCTCACCTTGGGTACTAGTTACCTTCACCTTCAGAGGACTACACGTCCTCACCTTCAAAGGGTCATGTACCTTCAACTTCAGAGGACTACACGTCCTCGCCGTCAAAGGGTCATGTGCCTTCACCTTTGTAGGGCTACACGTCCTCACCATCAGAGGGCTGCACGCCCTTACCTCTAGAGGACTACATGTCCTCGCCTTGAGAGGGCTACACGCCCTCACCTTGGGTACTAGTTACCCTCACCGTCAGAGGACTACACGTCCTCGCCTTGAGAGGACTACACGTCCTCACCACCAGAGGGCTGCACGCCCTCACCTCCAGAGGACTATAAGTCCTCGCCTTGAGAGGGCTACATGCCCTCACCTTGGGTACTAGTTACCTTCACCTTCAGAGGACTACACGTCCTCGCCTTCAAAGGGTCATGTACCTTCAACTTCAGAGGACTACACGTCCTCGCCGTCAAAGGGTCATGTGCCTTCACCTTTGTAGGGCTACACGCCCTCACCTTCAGAGGACTACACGTCCTCACCTTTAGAAGACTACACGTCCTCGCCATCAAAGGACTACATGTTCCCCATTTTCAAAGGGGGGCATGCCCTCACCTTTAGATGATTGCACGTCCTTGCCATCATAGGACTACACTCCCTCGCCTTCGAAAGGCGACACGTCCTGAACTTCAGAGGGCTACACGCCCTCGCCTATAGAGGACTACGCGTCCTCACTTTCAGTGGGCTTCATATCCACACCTTAAGATAATTTAAGGTCCTCTGTCCTTAAATGCTTAACCGAGACTTGCACTCCCGGTTAAGGGACCAGTAGTTTCCTTTTAACGGTTCCTGGGCCACCCCCTTGTTAGTGCTTAGCTCTACTGAGTGTTTAAAAGATTGGCTAAGATTTTGTTAAAACATAAGCACTTAGACAATGAAGGAAAGCTGGAGTTGCTGCACATGATGTCCAACGTTATGTCAAGGAATCAGATCGGGCTGCACAATGCACAAGACAAGATAAAATGTCAAATGAAGAATTGAAGCTGCAGGATCCACGATGTCGGATACAATGTCCAGGACATCTTGCCCGAAAATACTGGACACATAAATCTGTTATATCTTTAACAGATTATTGTGCAGTTAGCAACAGATTAGACGATCTATCTTGAGGAACGAATTAAAAGATAATTAAAGTTCGAATTACAAACTAGAAGAGTTCGTTCAGGGATTAAAGATTAAAGATAAAAACTAAAAGATCAAACTTGATCTTTTAGATCTTTAAGTGCAGATTTTTCGGGAGAATGATAGATCTCATCCAGCACAAGTAGTTGCAGCCCAGATACGCACACTGCTATATAAACATGAAGGCTGCACGGGTTTTGTACCAAGTCCGGGATTGAAGAGTTATTTTGTGAGTTTTGGGACTTGAGTCTTTTGTGAGCCACCTTGATGTTACTCTAACATCGAGTGTTGGACCTGAGTGTGTAGAGTTGATCTCTATAGTGTGTAGAGTTGATCTCTATAGTGTGTGGAGTTGATCTCTATTGTTCAGAGAGCAATCTCTGGTGTGTATTTGAATTAATTGTAAACACGGGAGAGTGATTGAGAGGGAGTGAGAGGGGTTTCTCATATCTAAGAGTGGCTCTTAGGTAGAGATTGCACGGGTAGTGGTTAGGTGAGAAGGTTGTAAACAGTGGCTGTTAGATCTTCGAACTAACACTATTTTAGTGGATTTCCTCCCTGGCTTGGTAGCCCCCAGATGTAGGTGAGGTTGCACCGAACTGGGTTAACAATTCTCTTGTGTTATTTACTTGTTTAATCTGTTCATATGGTCATATACAAGCTGCATGTTCTGAAGCGCGATGTCGTGACATCCTGTACGACATCTGTCCCCAGTATCAGAATTTCAATTGGTATCAGAGCAGGCACTCGAAATCACTGAGTGAGATCTAGGGAGATAAATTCTGATGAACATGGAGAAAGAAGGAGGACCAGTGAACAGACCACCAATCCTGGATGGAACCAACTATGAATACTGGAAAGCAAGGATGGTGGCCTTCCTCAAATCACTGGATAGCAGAACCTGGAAAGCTGTCATCAAAGGCTGGGAACCTCCCAAGATGCTGGACACAGAAGGAAAGCCCACTGATGGATTGAAGCCAGAAGAAGACTGGACAAAAGAAGAAGACGAATTGGCACTTGGAAACTCCAAAGCCTTGAATGCTCTATTCAATGGAGTTGACAATAATATCTTCAGACTGATCAACACATGCACGGTTGCCAAGGATGCATGGGAGATCCTGAAAACCACTCATGAAGGAACCTCCAAAGTGAAGATATCCAGATTGCAACTATTGGCCACAAAATTTGAAAATCTGAAGATGAAGGAGGAAGAGTGTATTCATGACTTCCACATGAACATTCTTGAAATTGCCAATGCTTGCACTGCCTTGGGAGAAAGAATGACAGATGAAAAGCTGGTGAGAAAGATCCTCAGATCTTTGCCTAAGAGATTTGACATGAAAGTCACTGCAATAGAGGAGGCCCAAGACATTTGCAACATGAGAGTAGATGAACTCATTGGTTCCCTTCAAACCTTTGAGCTAGGACTCTCGGATAGGGCTGAAAAGAAGAGCAAGAACTTGGCGTTCGTGTCCAATGATGAAGGAGAAGAAGATGAGTATGACCTGGATACTGATGAAGGTCTGACTAATGCAGTTGTGCTCCTTGGAAAACAGTTCAACAAAGTGCTGAGCAGAATGGACAGGAGGCAGAAACCACATGTCCGGAACATCCCTTTCGACATCAGGAAAGGTAGTGAATACCAGAAAAGGTCAGATGAAAAGCCCAGTCACAGCAAAGGAGTTCAATGCCATGGGTGTGAAGGCTATGGACACATCAAAGCTGAATGTCCCACTCATCTCAAGAAGCAGAGGAAAGGACTTTCTGTATGTTGATCTGATGATACAGAGAGTGAACAAGAAAGTGATTCTGACAGAGATGTAAATGCACTCACTGGGAGATTTGAATCTGCTGAAGATTCAAGTGATACAGATAGTGAAATCACTTTTGATGAGCTTGCTATATCCTATAGAGAACTATGCATCAAAAGTGAGAAGATTCTTCAGCAAGAAGCACAACTAAAGAAGGTCATTGCAAATCTGGAGGCTGAGAAGGAGGCACATGAAGAGGAGATCTCTGAGCTTAAAGGAGAAGTTGGTTTTTTGAACTCTAAACTGGAAAACATGACAAAATCAATAAAGATGCTGAATAAAGGCTCAGATATGCTTGATGAGGTGCTACAGCTTGGGAAGAATGTTGGAAACCAGAGAGGACTTGGGTTTAATCATAAATCTGCTGGCAGAATAACCATGACAGAATTTGTTCCTGCCAAAAACAGCACTGGAGCCACGATGTCACAACATATGTCTCGACATCATGGAACGCAGCAGAAAAAGAGCAAAAGAAAGAAGTGGAGGTGTCACTACTGTGGCAAGTATGGTCACATAAAGCCCTTTTGCTATCATCTACATGGCCATCCACATCATGGAACTCAAAGTAGCAGCAGCAGACAGAAGATGATGTGGGTTCCAAAACACAAGATTGTCAGTCTTGTTGTTCATACTTCATTTAGAGCATCAGCTAAGGAAGATTGGTACCTAGATAGCGGCTGTTCCAGACACATGACAGGAGTTAAGGAATTCCTGGTGAACATTGAGCCCTGCTCCACTAGCTATGTGACATTTGGAGATGGCTCTAAAGGAAAGATCATTGGAATGGGAAAGCTAGTCCATGATGGACTTCTTAGTCTGAACAGAGTACTGCTGGTGAAGGGACTGACTGCAAACCTGATCAGCATCAGTCAGTTGTGTGATGAAGGATTCAATGTAAACTTCACAAAGTCAGAATGCTTGGTGACAAATGAGAAGAGTGAAGTTCTAATGAAGGGCAGCAGATCAAAGGACAACTGTTACCTATGGACACCTCAAGAAACCAGTTACTCCTCCACATGTCTATCCTCCAAAGAAGATGAAGTCAGAATATGGCATCAAAGATTTGGACATCTGCACTTAAGAGGCATGAAGAAAATCATTGACAAAGGTGCTGTTAGAGGCATTCCCAATCCTGTAAATAGAAGAAGGCAGAATCTGTGGTGAATGTCAGATTGGAAAGCAAGTCAAGATGTCCCACCAGAAGCTTCAACATCAGATCACTTCCAGGGTGCTGGAACTACTTCACATGGACTTGATAGGGCCTATGCAAGTTGAAAGCCTTGGAGGAAAGAGGTATGCCTATGTTGTTGTGGATGATTTCTCCAAATTTACCTGGGTCAACTTTATCAGAGAAAAATCAGACACCTTTGAAGTATTCAAGGAGTTGAGTCTAAGACTTCAAAGAGAAAAAGACTGTGTCATCAAGAGAATCAGGAGTGACCATGGCAGAGAGTTTGAAAACAGCAAGTTTACTGAATTCTGCACATCTGAAGGCATCACTCATGAGTTCTCTGCAGCCATTACACCACAAAAAAATGGCGTAGTTGAAAGGAAAAACAGGACTTTGCAAGAGGCTGCTAGGATCATGCTTCATGCCAAAGAACTTCCCTATAATCTCTGGGCTGAAGCCATGAACACAGCATGCTACATCCACAACAGAGTCACACTGAGAAGAGGGACTCCTACCACACTGTATGAAATCTGGAAAGGGAGGAAGCCAACTGTCAAGCACTTCCACATCTTTGGAAGTCCATGTTACATTTTGGCAGATAGAGAGCAAAGGAGAAAGATGGATCCCAAGAGTGATGCAGGAATATCCCTGGGATACTCTACAAACAGCAGAGCATATAGAGTATTCAATTCCAGAACCAGAACTGTGATGGAATCCATCAATGTGGTTGTTGATGATCTAACTCCAGCAAGAAAGAAGGATGTCGAAGAAGATGTCAGAACATCGGGAGACAATGTAGCAGATACAGCTAAAAGTGCAGAAAATGCAGAAAACTCTGATTCTGCTGCAGATGAACCTAACATCAACCAACCTGACAAGAAACCCTCCATTAGAATCCAGAAGATGCACCCCAAGGAGCTGATTATAGGAGATCCAAACAGAGGGGTCACTACAAGATCAAGGGAGATTGAGATTGTCTCCAATTCATGCTTTGTCTCCAAAATTGAGCCCAAGAATGTGAAAGAGGCACTGACTGATGAGTTCTGGATCAATGCTATGCAAGAAGAATTGGGGCAATTCAAAAGGAATGAAGTTTGGGAGCTAGTTCCTAGACCCGAGGGAACTAATGTAATTGGCACCAGGTGGATCTTCAAGAACAAAACCAATGAAGAAGGTGTTATAACCAGAAACAAGGCCAGACTTGTTGCTCAAGGCTACACTCAGATTGAAGGTGTAGACTTTGATGAAACTTTCGCCCCTGTTGCTAGACTGGAGTCCATCAGATTGTTACTTGGTGTAGCTTGCATCCTCAAATTCAAGCTGTACCAGATGGATGTGAAGAGCGCGTTTCTGAATGGATACCTGAATGAAGAAGTCTATGTGGAGCAGCCAAAGGGATTTGTAGATCCAATTCATCCAGATCATGTATACAGGCTCAAGAAGGCTCTCTATGGATTGAAGCAAGCTCCAAGAGCTTGGTATGAAAGGCTAACAGAGTTCCTTACTCAGCAAGGGTATAGGAAGGGAGGAATTGACAAGACTCTCTTTGTCAAACAAGATGCTGAAAACTTGATGATAGCACAGATATATGTTGATGACATTGTGTTTGGAGGGATGTCGGATGAGATGCTTCGACATTTTGTCCAACAGATGCAATCTGAATTTGAGATGAGTCTTGTTGGAGAGCTGACTTATTTTCTGGGACTCCAAGTGAAGCAGATGGAAGACACCATATTCCTCTCACAAAGCAAGTATGCAAAGAACATTGTCAAGAAGTTTGGGATGGAAAATGCCAGCTGTCGCAACCTACCCTTCGGCGGGAGGGCGACGCGTGACTCGCGGGATGCGTGTTCCACGAAAGGAATACGCGCGGAGTCGCCACCAACGTTTATTTGAGGAAAACGTCGGAAAAACCGGAAAAGACGAGATCTACGAACTTTTTAGTGAAAGGTTCGGGAGTTGTATTTACGCACGGGGAAGGTATTAGCACCCCACACGCCCGTCCCAAAGGACGGCAGCCTTTAATCGAAGGTGCAAACATGACTTTGATTTTTATGTTCCCTTTTATGTTCTTATATCCTTTATACCCTTTTTATATTTTTTTCTTTTTTGTGGTCGACAAGGGTGTTTCCCTTTGCTCCTACGTATTCCTCAATTTGGGATGAGAAAATCAGACCTACGTAGTTCTTTCTTATCAAGTGATTCTTTTTTACTTAAGTGGTGATCATTTTAAGGCGTTGGACCTTAAAAATGATCCATTTTACTTAGTGAGAAATTGAAATGACAAACTTCAAAAGCCTATTTTTGTGGACGAGCTTGACTAGGCGAGTTGATTTTAGCCTTAGTTTTACTTTAGTTATTAATCAATTCGGTTAAGAATTAGAAATCCCAAAGAGAAAACGTCCGATTGATTTTCCGCTTTATTTTACTAAAAGATGTCTTTTTGATTATTATATTATTTTTTACCTCTTTTTGATTTCCAACGTGGTTACGGCATGACCGAACGGTCGGAATTTATTTTAACCGAAGCTAATGGATAATACAATTCAAACGTTCGGTGGAAATTTATTTTATTTTTAAGTTAAGCGAGAAACGACTTAAGTAAAATGGCTTAAGCACGTCAACAGGGGGTATAAAAAGTAAACAAAACGAGAATCAAAATGCACGAAACACAATGTGGACCACTACGGGTACATAGAATGAATCGAAAAGCTTGGTTCGAGGCACTTACCCGTTGAAGATCGAAGAACGATGAAGAACGAATGAAGAACGTCGAAGAACGGTTCAAACCTTTGCGAGATTCCTCACGGAAAACGTTACGGAAACGTTTCGGAAGCGCCTCGGCTTAGATTTTCTTCACGGAAACGATTTTTCCAAGCAAATTCGAAAGAGAGAGAAGTGCCTAAGGGGCTGGGATCCCTTCCTTCTTCATTTCCTCCCCTATTTATAGCAAAATAGGGGAGGTGGTTGCCGCCCAGCTCGCCCAGGCGAGCTCAGCTCGCCCAGGCGAGCAGGGTTGCTTCCTCCAGAAGCAACCGCCTTCTGGAGGAATCTTCTGGAGGGCCCAAGTGGGCCTGGGTGCTATTTGCACCCCCATTTTTACTAAGTACACCCCCCTCTGCTGTTTTTTGGTGATTCTTTTTTCGTAAAGTTACGGAAACTTACGAATTTCGTAACGATACTTGTTTTCTTTCCGTATTATTACGGAACCTTGCGGATTACATAATCATCCCCTTTTTGACTTACGGAATGTTACGGAACCTCACTTAATTATGCAACGATGCTCCCTTTTGATTTCCGCTGTGTCACGGAAACTTACGGATTGTGCATCAATATTTTTTTGGTTTTCCGGCATGTCCTGAAATTTCACAAATTGCCTAATGATGGGTGCCAAGCACCTCACGAGGACCAAAGAATGGTCGCACGTCATCGAGCAAAGGTTCCCGGACGAAATTAGGGTATGACAGTTGCCCCTCTTTACTTGTCTTTTATCGGAGATAAAAGAAAAGTAAAGATAAGACACTAATTTCGCTCCTCTCGACTTGGCGAGAGTCGCGGGTGACCATAAAATCTCCACATGCAAATGACTTATTGTTCCCAGAATTTCACAAATTGCCTAATGATGGGTGCCAAGCACCTCACAAGGACCAAAGAATGGTCACATGTCATCAAGCAAAGGTCCCCGAAAATCAGTGTATGACACTAATTTCGCTCCTCTCGGTTGACGAGAGTCACGGGCGACCATGAAATTTCCGCATGTAAATGACTTTGTTGTTCCCGGAGGAACAAAAGGTGCAGAAGACTGTGTCAGCCCCTGCATGCTATCAAGCGTTCTGTCTTACAGATAGCAAAAGAATGGGTGCGAATAACCATAAGGTATCTCCGCGTATCATGTGTGCAGAATGACCAAACTTAGTCTCTGCGTGCCATCGGACACGACTGTGTCTGAATGGCAAAGGGGTGCGGATAACCGTAAGGTATCTCCGCGTATCATGTGTGCAGAATGACCAAACTTGGTCTCTGCGTGCCATCGGACACCACTGTGTCTAAATAGCAAAGGGGTGCGGATAACCGTAAGGTATCTCCGCGTATCATGTGTGCAGAATGACCAAACTTGGTCTCTGCGTGCCATCGGACACAACTGTGTCTAAATAGCAAAGGGGTGCGGATAACCGTAAGGTATCTCCGCGTATCATGTGTGCAGAATGACCAAACTTGGTCTCTGCGTGCCATCGGACACAACTGTGTCTAAATAGCAAAGGGGTGCGGATAACCGTAAGGTATCTCCGCGTATCATGTGTGCAGAATGACCAAACTTGGTCTCTGCGTGCCATCGGACACAACTGTGTCTAAATAGCAAAGGGGTGCGGATAACCGTAAGGTATCTCCGCGTATCATGTGTGCAGAATGACCAAACTTGGTCTCTGCGTGCCATCGGACACAACTGTGTCTAAATAGCAAAGGGGTGCGGATAACCGTAAGGTATCTCCGCGTATCATGTGTGCAGAATGACCAAACTTGGTCTCTGCGTGCCATCAGACACAACTGTGTCTAAATAGCAAAGGGGTGCGGATAACCGTAAGGTATCTCCGCGTATCATGTGTGCAGAATGACCAAACTTGGTCTCTGCGTGCCATCGGACACAACTGTGTCTAAATAGCAAAGGGGTGCGGATAACCGTAAGGTATCTCCGCGTATCATGTGTGCAGAATGACCAAACTTGGTCTCTGCGTGCCATCGGACACAACTGTGTCTAAATAGCAAAGGGGTGCGGATAACCGTAAGGTATCTCCGCGTATCATGTGTGCAGAATGACCAAACTTAGTCTCTGCGTGCCATCGGACACAACTGTGTCTAAATAGCAAAGGGGTGCGGATAACCGTAAGGTATCTCCGCGTATCATGTGTGCAGAATGACCAAACTTGGCCTCTGCTTGTCATCGGGCCCGCCGCCTCTGGATGACAAAAGGGTGCGGATAACCGTAAGGTGTCTCCGCGGGCTACCGGCTCTTGAGTTATGGCAACAAAAGGCGGTGTGGTCGACAAAAGCGAGGCTCTTGCTCCTACGTATCCTCCAATGAGGAACTCAGACCTACGTAGTTCTGGATAACTTGTGAGACTTGGAAAAAGTCTCGGTGTTTTCTCCACTAAAATGCAAACATGCTTTAGCAAAGAGACAAATATTCCAACTGATTTAGAGCAGCATATGCTTTTTGGAGTGAAAAACAAAGCGTCTACCGGGGAAGGGGAGTCTGCTGATGAAATCTCCCATAACCATAAATGAGATTTTGGATGTTAGCATTTCGTTTCTAAATGACCATTTAGAGGAAACACTGGGTTCGACAAAAATAGAAGAAATCTACTCAAAGTGTATCAATCTCGCACAGGTAAGTGTTTCATCCTAATTCCGAACCATAGATATGTCATGACTTGACTTTGCAAATTATTTCCTATCAAATCAAAAATTACATGCGTGATCATGGATCAAATAGGACTTCCCTTGGGAATGGGTTCTTTTGGTGGTTTCTTCTTCGGCTTTTGTGTGTTTTTTGGCTTTTGATTTTTCTGGCTTTTTCTTTTTTCTGTTTTGTTTTTTTTTTTTTTTGTTTAGTGCGGGGCGAGGAAAAAAGGGTCGCTAGCGCACGGGGTTTTGGTTGGTAATTAAAGGGAGAGGACCATTTTAGGTCGTGGTTTCCTTTCCTTCCTTTTTTGTTTCATTTGGTGACAATTCTGTATTGTCCAGATATTGTCCGGTCCAAAGACCTCTCTGCATATTTCTTCTAGTTTCTCTGATCAAGAACTTTCTTTCCTTCCTTTTTATTTTCTCCCATTCTTTGGTTGGGAATTTTCTTTCTTTTCTTTTTGCTTTCTCCCACTCTTTGATTGGGGAATTTTCCTTCTTTTCTTTTTGCTTTCTCTTTGATTGGAAATTTTCCTTCTTTTCCTTTTAGCTTTCTCTTTGATTGGAAATTTTCCTTCTTTTCCTTTTTGCTTCCGAGGGTAAGGATTACGGTGAGTCAGGATTTTGGCTCAAGGTTTGTAGAATGGCTAGACATGATACATGTCGGGGTTTGGTTTGGCTCAAGGATAAAAGGGATGCCCCACATTATTCCCATGACACAAATGCAAAAATGATGACTTGGAAACTTTATGCAAAACTGGTCATGCATGCACCTATGCGGACACTCAAATGTCAAATTTTTATGGTCATGTGATGCTAGGGCTCAGGATTCATTTCCTCTATTTTAATCAACCCAATGTTTCCAAAATATGTTCTTTTATCAATTTGTGCATTCATCCGAGTCCATTTCGGGCGTCCGGGGGAATTTCACAGCATTCACCCTTCAGGTGTAGACACATTTTCCAAAAATTGGTTATGATCAATGAACTTTTTCAAAGAAAAGTTGGAAATCGTCTCTTTTCAAAAGCATGTTGGTTTTTCAGCTTAACAACTTATTTTCTTTTTTTCTCCTTTTTCCTTATTTGCCTTTTTTTCTTATTTGCTCTCTTTTTCTTTTCACTTTCTTTTCTTTTCTATTTCATTTTCTTTCCTTTTCTATTTTTATTTTTATCATGATTTTTTTTGTTTATTTTACATATATACTTTTGGACGATGTTCCTAAACGAAGAACTCTACACGGTTCCAGGATTTCAAACATCATTGATAGTAGTGATATGTAAATACTAACGCAACAACCTAAACAAAAATGTATGCACTGTACAAAATGACAATCGAAACAACAAAAACAAACGTTAGTCTCTCAAGTCAAAACAATAACATAGAATAAAAAATGACAAAAGAAATATGAAAGAAAACATGAATCTGGGGATCTCCCAGTCACGTGTCTCCACTCCCTCCCAAGAAGTCAAGCAAATCAGCCATCTCCTCATCCTCGTGGGCTTCTTCTCCATCGCCGGGAGCTTCTGGGGGTGCCTCTCCTGCTTGGCCCTCGGGCCAATCTCCGGGCCATGCAACCTCTGCCCTGAACTGGTCTGGAGTAGGGCATGAAAAAGGAGCGAAGCCCTGGCTCTGCATGCTAAGGCTCATCTGGTACAGACAATCATGGGTCCGTACATGTGCTCGGTGGTTGGCCGCCTGCTGGCGAACCAAATGCCGTAAATACTGCTCCATGTCAAATGCCCCAGCCTGGCCAGCCTGATGAGGTGGTGGGGGCGCGCCTGCGGCCTGTGGAGCATCACCCTGAGCCTGTCTCTGGGTACAGTACTTCTCAATAAAAGCCCGGGTGATGGGCGGCCGAATCACCTTGGTAGGTGCAACGGGGACTCCGAACGACTGGCAGAGTCCTGTGATCAGTGCGGGGAATCCCAGGGCCCTGTTGGACTTATCTGGGTCCAAAGGGTGCCTAGTGGGCGCCATACCTGCAAAAATATAGATGGCATCAGCGATCAACTGAGCCACATGGATGCCCATCCGTGTCAGGATGGCGTACACCAGCTGGCACTTAGGCATGGGGAGGTCGGAATTATGATCGGTGGGCAGGATGTTGCTGAGGAGCAACGTCATCCATATCTGGGTCAGGGTGGTCATATTGGTGCGCATGATTCGCACTCGCCTCCCTGCAGCAGTCCGGGCAAAATCCTGCCCCGGTATACATAGCAGCTGGGCGATGGCCTCCTCATCGAACCCATCAGACCGGTTCCTCCTCTGGCCATACTCGCATTCCTGGCCCTCTTCCAACACCATCGGATATCCCAGGAGCTGGCTGATAGCGTCGGCATCGAACGGGATCCACTGACCCCTAACCCAGGATCTCATGTCACGCACGCCCTCCTCTGTTGGCCAAGCATTGGCATAAAATTCAAGGACTATTTCTGGATCAAACTTGGCCATAGGAGTAACCAGTGGTGCCCACCGCCGGCGCCCTATTTCCTCCTGAAAATCAGTATACTCGTCGTCCCTGAGCTGGACGCGTCGCTCCCGGAGAAACGACCATCCCTTGATGGCTTCGAAGCGCTGCTGGTGTACAACGCTCCTAAAGCGGTGACTGTCGTACTCCGGGGCGGAACTAGTTCCTTCGGCCGCCTTGTCCTTCCTGGACCTCTTTGAGGCAAGCTTCCTCGGGGCCATTCCTGCGAAGGCAAACATTTGGAAAGTTAGTTTACAAGAAATATAACAATCATTACAAACAAGGGCCAAACAACACTTCTCATGGCACGAGTGTCAACACGCACTTTATAAAATAATCATATTGGGGTCGTGCTATTTTATGACACATACGTATTTGCACACATAAAAAATTGTGTGAAGCATTTTACGACACCTATCCATGTACATATTTTTTGACAAACCTTTTCATGCTACATCCTATATGTATACACACATTTTTTGGAAGGCTTCTTTTGTTACCTACTCACAAATACACATATTTTGGAAAACACTTTTACGCTACCCATCCAACACTTTGTAAGGCACTTCATGCTATATATATTCATATTATGCAAGGCATTTTCATGCTATATATATTCATATTTTGCAAGACATTTTATTCAACTTTCTGCAAGGCATTTTATTCAACATTTTGCAAGGCATTTCCATGCTATATAGGTGCAAGGTATTCCTCATGGGGCAGCCAAATTTAAATTCTAATAACAACCTCTCAAACATGTCCCAATATTCATGCCTTTTTACATTCAAAACCAAAACTTAGGTTCCTAGGCGTAAGTCATGCTTCCTTGTATTGAAATTAAAAGCTTGGGTTCCTAGGCCTAGAATTGCATTCGGGCACTCATTTTAAATCCTTCATGCTGTCCCTATACATATAAAACAGTCCCACAACCCAAAGCTCCCAAAACCATGCTCATATGTCGTTGAGGCATTTCACCGAGCACTTGGTGGGCGCATGTTTAGGCATGAATATCAAGAGAATGGGGACAATGTGGCATGCGCCATTACTTCAGAATACACCCTAGGCCAAGGCCATCCCTTACAACCTCTCAATTCAACAAAAACAAGCAACAATTTGAGGATAAATCCCTCACGTTTCTTGGCAAACACATGCAATTTAGAGCACCAAAATACATCAATGGAAAGCTAGAAAGCCCAAGAATGAGGTACTTACTTGTTGGAGACGAATAATAGAGCAAAACGGAATCAAAAACGCAAAAAATGGTGACCTAAGGGCTGCAAAATCCGTGAGTCCCGTGAGCTTTCTTTTTTGAATGAGGGGGGGAAGTTTTTGAATGAAAAAAAACGTCCCCCCCTTCGTCATTTTTATATTTTGGTGCAGAGGTGGCTCGCCCAGGCGAGCTAACCTGCACTTTTTTTTTTTTTTTTTTTTTTTTTTTTTTTGGAGGGGAACATTGACCATGTCCCCTCCCTTCTCATGGATTAGCATTTTGCCTAACTTGAACTTACTTAGGTTAGAATCAGGCGTTGATTACTTATCTTATTATTACTCTTTTCTTTTTTTAAAACAAACAAATAGTAAAAGAAAGCTACAAAATAGAAAGGATACGGGGCTGCCTTGCAGCGACATTCCCTGCTTGTTTCGCACAGAGAAGAGCAACGATCGGTCGGTCGTGACCCCATCCCCGCTTGCGTTCATCCTTAAGTACCTGCAAGTAATAAACAACCAGGTATGGCCAATCTTGGCCGCATCATTACCCTACCTTGACTGATTTCTGCCATTCATGTTTTGTCTTCACTCCAGAAGGTAGCCCAAGGTGATCCTGCCCCTGTTTTACCACAACAATATACATGCGTATGCGTATGCGTATGCATAAATGTTTTCAAACGCAGAAAATTTAGGGAAAGTTGGTTCAGGTTCAATTCTAATTAAACGCTTGGGGGATCCCATGAACTGAGCGGAAGGGCTCAGGCGATCACAAATCAACGCAAGGTGTGAAACTAACGTGAGGACTAAAAGCCTCAAATCCATGTTCATTTCTTTGAAAGATCGTAACAAGAGAAACAACGGACCGGAAATCCCCGGGGGGAAACCTAGAAAACGCATAAAGATAGAGAACATGCAGCGACATCCTTAATTGCCCCAGCTTCTAAGCATAATATTGTTTGACGACATCAGAGTTCACGGGTGAAGGTAGCTCTTCGCCATCCATGTTGGTAAGCACCAAAGCTCCTCCGGAAAAAGCCCTCTTCACGACAAAAGGCCCTTCGTAGTTCGGGGCCCATTTCCCTCGATGGTCCTTGACAGCATGGGACATTTTCTTTAGCACAAGGTCTCCCTCATGGAACTTGCGTAAGCGTACTTTCTTGTCGAATGCACTCTTCATTCTTTGCTGGTATAAGCGCCCATGACTCATGGCCGTTAAGCGCTTACCCTCAACGAGGTTGAGCTGATCGTAGCGTGTTTGAGCCCACTCTGATTCCTTTAACCCGGATTCTGCCAAAATCCTTAATGACGGGACTTCTACCTCAAACGGTAACACCGCCTCCATCCCATATACCAATGAGAATGGCGTTGCTCCAGTTGACGTTCGCACTGAAGTCCGGTAACCGTGTAACGCGAATGGGAGCATCTCGTGCCAATCCTTGTATGACACGGTCATCTTTTGGATAATCTTTTTGATATTCTTATTGGCTGCTTCCACGGCTCCATTCATCTTTGGCCGGTAGGGCGTGGAATTGTGATGCTGGATTTTAAACTCCTCGCACATTTCTGCCATCATCTTATTATTCAGGTTGGTGCCGTTGTCCGTGATAATCTTTCTTGGCAAACCATATCGGCAGATGATCTCCTTCTTAATGAACCTGACCACCACATTCCTCGTGACATTGGTATATGAAGCCGCCTCGACCCACTTGGTGAAATAATCTATTGCTACAAGGATGAAGCGATGACCATTCGAGGCCTTGGGCTCAATGGCCCCAATGACATCTATTCCCCACATGGAGAAAGGCCAAGGGGCGGACATGACATTCAGAGGATGAGGTGGGGCATTGACATTATCCGCGAATGCTTGACATTTGTGGCACTTCCTTACATGGACACAACAATCACTTTCCATGGTAAGCCAGTAATAACCTGCTCTTAAGATCTTCCTGGCCATAGCATGCCCGTTGGCGTGCGTTCCAAACGAGCCCTCATGGACTTCCTCGATCATGTGATTTGCCTCCTTGGCATTCACACACCGCAGGAGTGTCATGTCGTGATTTCTCTTATACAGCGTGCCTCCGCTCATGAAGAAACCGGCTGCCAACCTCCTCAATGTCCTTTTATCGTTGTCGGCAATCTCTGGCGGGTATTCTTTGCTTTCGACATATCGCTTGATGTCGTAATACCAGGGCTTTCCGTCCCGTTCCTCTTCCACTTGGCAACAATGTGCGGGTTTGCCACGACACTGAAATTCAATGTAGGGTAGGTCCCTGTGCGGTGTTAGCTGGAACATAGATGCCAACGTAGCAAGTGCATCCGCCATTTGATTTTCCTCGCGGGGAACATGATGGAAGGAGATCTCATCGAAAGTCTCAGCCAACTCCTTGATGTAGGCTTTGAAGGGTATCAGCTTGGGATCTCTAGTTTCCCATTCTCCTCTCAGCTGATGGATTACCAACGCTGAGTCGCCGTACACCTTGAGTAGTTTGACATCGGAGTCAATTGCTGCCTGGACGGCTAGGGCACATGCTTCATATTCGGCCATGTTGTTGGTGCAGTCGAATCCTAGCCTGGCTGTGAAAGGTACACATTGATTGTCCGGAGAGATCAACACTGCCCCAACGCCATGACCTAGAATGTTTGACGCTCCGTCAAACCATACAGTCCATTTGTCCCGATCTTCGTCCAACTTTTCCTCGAACAAGGCCATGATGTCCTCATCCGGGAATTCCGGATGCATGGGCTGGTAGTCGTTAAGAGGCTGTTGAGCCAAATAATCTGCCAAAGCGCTTCCTTTTATCGCCTTTTGGGTGACGTAGACTATATCAAACTCAGATAGCAAGACTTGCCACCGGGCGATTCGTCCTGTGAGAGCTGGCTTTTCAAAGATGTACTTAACTGGGTCCATTTTGGATATCAACCAGGTAGTATGGCTCAGCATGTACTGCCTTAAGCGATGGGATGCCCATACCAAAGCACAACACGTTCTTTCGAGCAAGGAGTAATTCATCTCGCAGGTCGTGAACTTCTTACTTAGGTAGTAAACAGCGCGCTCTTTCTTCCCGGATTCGTCATGTTGCCCCAGCATACACCCCATTGACTCGTCCAAGATTGTCATGTACAAAATGAGGGGCCTTCCAGGTACTGGTGGCATAAGTACGGGAGGATTCATTAGGCACTTTTTGATTCTTCCAAAAGCCTCTTGGCAATCCTCATTCCACCGATCAGTTTGGTTTTTGCGCAAGAGTTTAAAACAACGGCTCACAAATGGCTGTGAGCTGCGATATGAATCTGGCAATATAATTCAAGCGCCCCAGGAAACCTCGGACTTGCCTCTCTGTACGGGGTTCTGGCATCTCAAGGATAGCCTTCACTTTTTCGGGGTCTACCTCTATCCCTTTCTGGCTTACAACGAAACCAAGCAATTTCCCTGATTTGACCCCAAAGGTACACTTAGCGGGGTTCAACCTTAATTGATATTTCTTAAGCCTTTCGAACAACTTCCGCAGGTTGACAAGGTGTTCTTCCTCAGAGTTAGATTTAGCAATTATGTCGTCCAC
>NW_021144410.1:0-8179 GCF_004193775.1 Glycine soja
TCGAGATCGAAGAATCATAGCATTAGCAAAGCAGACCCAGAAAGAGAGAGTTCTTCTTTTGCAAGAATGGGCATTACCGCAGCTTTGACTCTGTTGCAGGTATGAAGTGAGTTCCATACCATGAAAAATGGAAATGGCTATCAGTTCCGACTCTCCTGACCCGAGGTAAGTAGTTCGGCTAAGCCGGAAGAAAGAAATGTGAGAGTTTAGCCTATTAATTCACTTGAGGGAAGCCGGTTAAATGCTTTGCTTTGTGAGGGAAAAGCGGGCACAGCTCACGCACGGCACAAGAGGCAAGGAACTTTCAACAGGCATGGACGGCTGGCTTAAAGTCTAGGACTTCCTAACTGCTTGATTGAGAAGTCTTATTTGTACTATAATACGGGAATGAATCGCATATGTTGGTTGAGGCTCGGGAATTCATAGTTACTTTGCGGGGGCTACTCTTCTTTTTTGTCAATCGAGCCGCTTTCCCTCATTCCACTCGTCCAGCCTCTTCGCGAACTTGTACAATCGATGCCACAAAGATAGTCAACTCTATTATCGAAGAAATAAGGAAACGGGCGACGATTTGGCACCAGATATCCGGAGGTGTGGAAAGAGCAGCTGTGAGAAGCGGAAAACCATCAAAAAACGACGATTGTTCGTGAAGGTTTCCACAGAAAGACCCCTTGGTTCTGGCAAACAGATCACAATTACAGGTACCTGAGAGCATACCGATGGAATGAACGAAATACGAACAGTTAGCATAATATGGTCATAGATCTTAGGTTGTAACTTGATCATGAGCGAATTTGTTGATGTTGCACCCACGAAGTATAGAAAGTACCAAACATTGGGAACTACCCGGGGAAGAGTTAGGAACAGGAACAAGGAGAAGCGAGAACCACTTAAATAGAGGAATCGATTGTATTTCCTCCTTTGTTCCCATAGCAACTGGGGATCAAAAAGCACCAAATTTGATGACTTATTAAGGGAAAGACGAAGTAAGAACATGCTATTGAAGACGTTGCAACATATGTCGGGGAGGCCTCCGTTGATTGTGTACAAACAAAATACGAGAGGAAATTTCTAAACAAGAAAATATATTGTGTTATAGAGGAGCGTAATGTTTGCATTTTGCATAATCCAAAATTCCACCAAAAGTTCAAATTAAATTAATAAGAAATTCATCCTTTCTCTACAAACTGAATGTGAACACTTTCCATCTTACATAATGGTTACACATTAAGAAAACTTTAAGTTCTGACCATGTGAAAATTTAAACTAGGTAAAGTATTATGAAAAGTAAAGATATGAACCATAGGAATGCTTATTAGAAAGGAATTTATTATCTACAGACAGCACATAAAACTAAACCTTGATCATTCCTCTTGAACTCAAGCAAACATTGCAGTTGCAATTCTTTTGGCTAAAGGGACACTCTTGTGCAATATCTTCTATTGACAAATCCGGAAACCTATGTGCAAAATGAGAAATAGTTATATTTTGCAAGGGTATCTCATAAACTACATGAACAAATACACACCCTTCCAATGATTATTTAGATGTAAACTACTATACCAATTCCTGATGCCCCACACACAATACATTTTCTGACATTTAGTACAAGGTACATATGCTGCTCTTTCCTTTTTCATGCATTGATGACATCTTCTGGAAGTTTGCTCAGTATCCTGTTAACACAAGTAAACATAATTAAACTTTGATACAAGGCCCAACCTACCAAAAATATTATGATGAAGTATGGAACTTTTCAGTATAAAGAGTAAGCATTGAGAAAGACAATCACCTTTACATCATCCATTTTTCTAGCTTTGCTTCTGGAATTTGTCTTTGAGGGAACATAAACTTTATTATCTTCCAAATTGTTAATTAAGATATTGTTTTCAAGTTTTCTTTTCTTCTTCAACGAAGTAAGACACTTCTTTGCTTCTAGCCATTTCCTAAATGGAAGTTCAGTCCTCTTTGAGCAAACCAAAACATCTTCCCCCATTGACTTCGATTTTATAATGTCAAGTTTGTGAATATCTTGAACCTTTCTCTTCTTTGAAGATCCAAAATCTCTTGGGCGTCTTGGGATTTTGTATGTAAGGTTATCAGTACATTGGTTTGACCGTTCTCCTAGCACAACAGAAAGTTCTATTCCTAGTGCAGTACTGTTCTTTACACAGGACATAGTGTCTTTTTGTCTTGACTTTGGACTCTTATAAGCATATTGATCATTTTGTTCCTTTCGAATTCCAAAGGAATTTGAGTGCCTTAAGAACTCCAACTTGTCTTCAGTCTGATGATTCCTTGTCTTGGAAATGCAATTTTCATTCTTACAGCAGAAAGAACACCAAGTAAAATCAAGTAATTGCAAACACCACCCAATCGTAAAATAGATTATCGATAAATGTATCACTCATTGATTCAACCATCAACATGCCAATCTTCTATAGTTTCTATAGTCCAAGCAACATATACTGTCAGTATAAAATATCAATTCAAAAACTCTAACACTGATTCTACAATCATAAGTTCATAAGTATGACATAGGAAACTGAGCATCAAAAGTAACCTACCCTTAATATAAACCAAATAAAGCAATTTCTAAAAAATGCTTTATTGGTAAACCATTGAGATGATAAGGTAGACGCGCTAACTTTTAATCAAGAAAGAGAATCATATGGAAATATAAATATTCATCGTATTTTATATCCAGTTGTTACTAGTTACAACCTTTCAAATCAAGCTAAAACAGAGTCAACTCATCACGTGGCATCCGTTTTATATCATAAGAGCCTAAAATAATAACCAAAAATAGTTAAAAACAAACACACCAACAAACTGGGATTTCAACTGCATTCACGAAAGATAGCAGAACGAAGTGCAGGTAAACAAGGTTATTAACTTCTTCTTCACGTGTCTTGATTCTTGAATGGCACGGGACAAATGAAAAAGTAATTAACAATGATCGAAAACACAAAGGTTTCAGAACAAAGAAAGCCAACCTGATCATTAATTGTTATGAACTGTGTGTGTATTTAATTTATAAGAATGTTATTTAAGTAACTACTTTTTCGTGTGATGCAGAGATAAATTTTGAATTTAAATAAAAATACAAATTAGATAAAGGATATTTTTGTTGTTAAATAATGTTATTAGATAATAATAAATTAAATAAATAAGATTTTGTAAAATCCTTTGCCTATATAAATTATAATAACTATCTTGAATGAATACATTTTTAGGATTTATTCTTTAACAAAAGTATTTTTAATTACATAATAAAAAAATTATTTTTAAGAGATTTTCTCCGACGAGAGTGTTTTTATATATATATTGTTTAACTTTTTTGTATTTGTCAATTTATAATTTTAATTATTATTTCAAAATAATTTATCAATAGTACATTGAAAAATGGAAAATATCAATAGTTAAAAGTAAGTTTATATTTACTGAATGAAATTATCATTCATCATAAATTACTGATGGATTACTTTAAGATAATTATATAATTATCTTAAAGTGCCAACAAACTTGATGTAAAAGATTTTAAATGTAGTTAAATAAAAAAATTTCTAAAAATAACATTATATTACAATATAAATTATTTATCATAATTTAAATTATAATTTACATATTTAAAAAATATTTATATGTGGATTACAAAATTTTAATTATCAAGGTGTTGGTACAAGAAATTAGATTCCTTTATTGTTAGTTAATTACAATAAACTGAGTTTTTTTTTTTTTTTTTTTGGTTAACAACAAGAAACTGAGTTGAAACCATTGTGCATGCTACAATAGGTTTGATAATAATGAATTTATGACTTTGTTGTTGTATATGGATAGACCCCAACAAAGATCAAATCCATGAATATGAGATGTGAGATAAATTATTGTATGTGTATCACATTCACATCTCATATCCTATACTCAAGATGTTGTCATTTTAATCTTTCCTTTTTTAACCCAGGAGGCGTAATTCTCTTTCCATTTGGCTCATTTTTTATATATAAAATGATATTTTCGGCTATCATTTCATGTCCAATTATTAAATCACTTGTGTCAATAACTTTTTATATTATCTTATACATATATTGCTTTACTTGTTTTACATCTTGAGCATATATTTTTTATTCTGTTTTAATTCCTATGATTTTAGAGATGACAGGAACTAAATAAAAAGATAAAAATGCAGTTTTGATTTAAATTAACCTCTATTTTTATCAAACACTGTGACTAAACATATTTCTTTTTTCAAAAAAGAAATTGTTAGATATATAACTTCTATTTACAAATTCACGGTTGAAATATTCATGCATGTTGGTGTTCAGAAACCGGGATTCCATATGTCCCCACAAAGGAACTTGCTAGGAGTCAGCAGGCCATGATCTACCTTCCAGACATTTGGTGTACTAAAGCTTGGTTTTCATATAAGGAGCCAACATCCCAATCCTCAGTTGCAGATGAAAGTGTCATTAAGGAAACTACAATTGATCTCATGCTTGGCCTAAGTTGAGGGTTTTCATGTGTATACTTTGGCAAGCTGAGACACCTGCAAGTGAACAAAAATTGAAAAAAAGTACAAAAACCATTAGTTACCAAAGTCTTTTTCCAATAGGTGAGATCACCTGGATCACACGACATCATTCAACACGATTTAAAATCAAAGTTTCAGGATTAGCTTATACTATCATTGTAAAAATTGACACTCATTTTTAAAGTGTTTTTTAAAAAAATATCAAGTATCTTATCAATAATAATCTATAATTAGATAATAATGTAAACATCAATACATTGTCAATGCATTTTACTTAAATTCGTTACCTTAAATACCGAGTCAAGAGGGAATTTGTCACAGAGTCTAGGATCAACAAGTTGACGAGGATCTTCATTCGGGTCTGACAGACCAAGAACTTCTTCAAACTGCATTTCATAAGGCAAGCTAAAATTGAGTAAAGAACTAATGAGTGATGAGTTACAACTATTGTTAGTTAAGAGGGGCCAAGAAAACAACCAAGGAGACTAGTCCTTTTGATTCATTTTCAGGTTCGTTTATCTTGACAATAGCTTCCTTGCCTGATATGAGTTCATAGAGAACAACTCCAAAAGCATATACATCTATTTTGGAGGACACATCACCGTATTGTGCATATCTATACAAAAATGCCACACTTGGTCAAAATGATCATGCTGTTCTTGAACCTCAATATATTATGTTAGAAATCAGTCCAAAAATTGGAGATCCAAAGTAATACAGAGAAGTAACGTAATTGTTAAAAAATTTGTGCTTTAAAATATGTAGATCAACCTAGAAAATAAGTAAAAAATAATAGCACGTAGAGTTAGTGAAGCTAAAATGCTCTACAGATTGAAGTTCCCCCTAGTATATTATCAAATTCAGATGCACATGAAAAATATGAAATGAAAGAAACAGAACATAACTATAGATGCTACTGATACATAGCTTAAAACTTAGTAGAAAAGGAAAGGATAAGTAGCTCCTTACTCTGGAGGCATATAACCAAATGTACCCACAAGACGCGTATGTAATGAAGAACTACCATATTCGGTCAATTTTGTGAGACCAAAATCTGCAACCTGTGGTAAAAAGTTGGACTCAACATGACAGAATTCAACTTTTTTATGGATGTAAAATCTGGAAATGCATTTATAAACCTTTGCACGGAAGTTTTTGTCAATCAAATGTTTGCTGATTTAATATCTCTATGGATGTAGACAGGAACTGTGTGCTCATGGATATATTCCAGTCCTCTTGCTGCATCAAGAGCAATTTGAACTCTAGCTGCCCATGTTAACGGATCCCTTCCTAGAAAGAAAATATATTCCGAGCCTCGAAATCAAAATGGTGCCATCATTCTAAGGAGCCATCAAAATGTTAACGGATCAAGTATTTGTAAATAAATTAAGAAAAAAGAACCTGAGCCTCGCAAATGTTGACTTAAATAGCCGTTCTCAATGTACTCATAAACCAAAAATAAGGAGCCCTCAACACAATATCTTATTAACCGCTCCTGCATAGAATGTGTTTGCAAGGAATCATGTATTGTGGAAATAAGTAATGAAATATATTTAAATATAAGCACTAAATAGGTAACTTGTTAGTTACATGACTAGCATAGGATCCTAGGCACAGGATGATCAGTTGAGAATCCTTAACAATAGTTCATAAACAGATCGGCAGGACCAAATACAAAAAGAGATTCTATTTTTATTTTTCTTTGAGTGTGTGTGTGAAAGTTTTACTGGCTATTACCAAAGTCCTATGGAATTGGAATCCACAATATTGGTTAGTTAAAGTTTACCAAAAGGGGAAAAGAAATAGAACAGCAGTAGAATGAAAGCTAGACCTCCTCTAAGCTTAACCAAATTTCCTACCATATGTTTTTGCATAGTTTCTTTTTGAGTTTTTTTTTCTGTTTTAATTTGAATAATATTAGCGTAGGAAAAATGGCATACCAAGTTCAAGTGATGGACGTGTGTCAGAACCTTCAATTCTGCAAGAAATTCATTTGATGCTTGCATATCCATCTTTTAATTGCAGCTTTCTGCAAAAAGGAAAAAGTCAAGTGGAGGTAATAACTTGAACTTTCCGTTTCTTGTAACAAATCAGTTTTAGACCTCTGTGATTAGAATTTGATGAAATAGGAATGAATACAAGAGTCAAGAGATAAGTATATTTTAAGCTTAAAGCAAATATTATATAATGCAAGAGGACAATATTTTCACAAGCTTCTTCTTTTACTAAATTCAGCCTTCATTCATCGTTTTTAATTTATTGTATTTACTGATCGGCAGAAACCAGAAAGTATAACTAATTAATATATGCAGTACAAATACTTAATTATATTCTGTTGAATAAATTTGTTGAAAATTAAGTCTGGAGAGTAAGAAATGAAGGACTAATATGAAGATCTAAAGTTCTAAATTAGACACACCTTTAAATTATATCCTTGAAGCTTTTGGAACATCTCTCTCATATGATATGGTTTGTTAATTTCTTTTCGTTGTTATTTATGCCTGTTATTAAAAATAATTTTGGTTTGAAAGAAAAGATTTTTTAGATTAATTAATTATAACCATATTCAATTAATGATAAGAAATTTAAATAAAGCAAGATTGATAATTAGAAAAATAATTTAAGATGTATGTTTTTTGAGTGCGCGCATACAGTGAGATATCTGAGATGATAGTTGAAGAATATATAATATTTTTAAACGTAGTTTTTGACAAAGAATAAAGAGAAGGAAGGATATTTTGATGAAATTAAATACAACTTTGTTAGATAGGAAAATAACGATTGACTCTCTTGTATTCTGTTAGTGGAGAACGTGCCATTTTGGAAGAAACGAAGAAGGAAAAGCTTCATCATGGTTTTAAATAATGATCCGTAATCACAGTTATGATCGCAATATTAAGGTATTTTAACCCATCAGAAGGCAATCAGAATCCCAATCAATCGCATTTTCTGCAATTATTAACAATAAGAAGGTTTTTTTTGACTCTTCGGAACGCAAAAAGTGATCACATGGTGGGTTCCACCTTGGACGTAAAGTTCTTAACATTCCACCACGTAAGCTCAAAGATATTTCTTTACGTGGATTGAAGCATGTAGATATTTTTCGCTTTGGAGAGACCATTCTATTCACACGTTTTTTTTTTTTTCTCCTCACAAAAACTAAGACCTTTAATTTCTTCAATTCACAACACAAATACTGTTAGCTAGCCATGGAATTCTGTGCAACTCTACCACTTTCTCAGCTCCTTATGTCTACCCTTCAACACTTAGTAGTAACAAAGCTTATCCATTTTGGTCTTGCAAGCGAAGGATCTCATCACGACCAACACGCTTACACTGCAGCAAGATGTTTGTACCTGGTATTTTTTTTTTCTCAATAAATTTTAGTTATTAATTTTTATTAGCAAGAAGAAGTCGAATTCATTACTTCTCTCTTATTATGATCCAATAAATATTAACATTAATGATGACATTATTTATATGTAGTGTTAAAAAAAATTGTCATGTCGGTATTACCGATGAAAAAAATAATTTCTGTTACTAAACTTCTTACTAATACATTAATATTTAGTAATACGTATTTGATTGTATACCGAATTAGAAGTGATCATATATATATGTATTGTGTTGTGTTATACTGGCCGGGAT
>NW_021144411.1:0-11925 GCF_004193775.1 Glycine soja
CATCCATGTCCGCTCCAAAGCCATCACTCGTGTGCTGAAAAGAGAAGAATAGATTAGGACCAACTTTTGGCTGGTGTAGGAGGTAGAACAATCAATTGGTTCCCCCGATGGAAGGAAGGAAAGGAGGGAGTCCTTTTCTCATGTAAAGGGTACCCAAACATTCCGCTAATAGGAACGAGGGGTTGTATTAACTACAATCCCGCGCTCGCTATAAGACAACTAGGGTATCCCATGAGGGGAGCACCGATGGAAGAAAGCATGTCTCCTTTCCTTGTAAGGGATTTCGGCGCGCAAAATTTCAAGGCTATACAAAGAATCCATAAGGCATGGGAAACCCCATTAAGGAAAGATCAAGAACTTAGGGGCATTCGTAACGGCATCATTGGTGGTTATCATGAATGGCTGAAAGTTCATGTACGAGGTTTAGATTGGCTCGCCAAGTTAAAAGTCGTCAGCGAAGACAGTTTCGAAGCACCGGAAGAAGACGAAGAAGTCCAAGCTCTCAAAAACGAGTTAGGAAAGGCGAAACTTGCCAAGGAGAAGTTCAAGTTAGCCGCTACACACATCCGGAAGGAATGTGCCGGATTACGGGAAGAGAATGCAACTACCGCAAAAGCCTTTGAACAAGAGACCAAGAGGGCTCGCAAGGAAGAGTATGGCCGTAACAAATTTCGCGGAGCTCTGTGGGGTAGCAACAGTGAACTCAAGCTGCGAAGGGAAGAGAGGGACCAGTCGCGGCACATAGCATGGTCTTGAAAGAGGAGTTAGTTGCCTGTTCGAGGTCCAAAAGGAGCTTGTCTCAGCGTTTATGCAAGACGGAGACCAACATGCTAGCTATCATTGCCAAGTACCAAGAAGAGTTAAGTCTAGCCACGGCCCACGAGCATAGGGTCGCGGACGAGTATGACCAAGTATACGCGGAAAAAGAGGCTAGAGGAAGGGTGATCGACTCTTTACACCAAGAGGCAACCATGTGGATGGATCGGTTTGCTCTTACCTTGAACGGGAGTCAAGAACTTCCCCGATTGTTAGCCAAAGCCAAGGCAATGGCGGACACCTACTCCGCCCCCGAAGAAATTCATGGGCTTCTCAGCTATTGTCAGCATATGATAGACTTAATGGCCCATATAATTAGAAACCGCTAGGAAACTTGTATGGTCTCTCAGATCTTGACTAGATACGACTTTTTTTGAAATAAAATGAGTTGGTCCCATGTTTCTACTCCAAAAAGCTTGTGCGAATCAAATCACTCCTGCATTTCATCTCTAGCATGCATTTTTTCTTTCTTTACCCACTCCTCACGTTTGGTTTTTTAGGGGAAAACACCATAACTAAACGCGCCACAAGGCATCCCTATCGCACCAGATCCAAATCTAGAATGATGGGTGATCAAGAGGAGACACAGCAACAGATGAAAGCCGACATGTCGGCTCTGAAAGAACAGATGGCTTCCATGATGGAGGCCATGTTAGGAATGAGGCAGCTCATGGAGAAAAACGTGGCCACCGCTGCCGCTGTCAGTTCGGCTGCCGAAGCAGACCCAACTCTCTTGGCTACCGCACGCCATCCTCCCTCAAACATAGTAGGGCGGGGAAGGAACACGCTAGGGCATGACGACAACCCTCATCTGGGATACAACCGAGCGGCTTACCCTTATGGATTGCCGCCCAACTACTCACCACCTGTCCTGCAAGAAGATGCGGGCCATATTTTTTCTCCCGTCCTTAAAAGAGAGCCTCCCCAACAGCCCGACGAGGTCCACGAAGACCCTCAAGACTATGCTCGCAGGGATGTCGAGTTCTATCCCCCGATCCTCGAAGGGCCGGCACCCAGCACGTTGCCTCAGCCCAACATCACAGCACAAGCAATAGTTTTGTCCATGGAAGGACCGCCCCCGGCAACTGAGGAAAGAAGGAAGCTCGATCTCCTCGAGGAGAGACTGAGGGCCGTAGAAGGATTCGGTGACTATCCGTTCGCAGACATGACGGATCTCTGCTTAGTACCCGATGTTGTTATCCCCCCAAAGTTCAAAGTACCGGACTTCGACAAATATAAAGGGACGACTTGTCCCAAGAACCATCTCAAGATGTACTGTCGCAAGATGGGCGCACACTCTAAGGATGAGAAGCTATTAATACACTTTTTTCAAGATAGCTTGGCCGGAGTTGCGGTAGTTTGGTACACTAATTTGGAAGCTTCCCGTATCCGTACTTGGAAGGATCTGATTACTGCCTTCCTAAGGCAATATCAGTATAATTCCGATATGGCTCCCGATCGCACTCAGCTGCAGAATATGTTCAAGAAAGAGGGCAAAACCTTTAAAGAATACGCACAGCGGTGGAGAGACCTGGCAGCACAAGTGGCTCCTCCGATGGTCGAGAGAGAGATGATCACTATGATGGTAGACACGTTGCCAGTGTTCTACTATGAGAAGCTAGTAGGTTACATGCCGTCCAGCTTCGCAGACCTAGTGTTCGCCAGGGAAAGAATCGAGGTAGGATTGAAAAGAGGAAAGTTCGATTACGTTTCCTCCACGAGTGCGAATGCCAAAGAATCGGGACAACGGGAGCAAAAAGGAAGGAAGGAGATACCCATGCTGTCTCTTCAACGCCCGCATGGGTCAAACCCTCGCAGACACCTCATGGTACCCATCAGTACGCGCAACATCACCCAAGCTTCTCGGCTCACACCGGAAACGCCTCTAGTTCAGCACCTGTGCAGCCTAAGGCACCCACCCAGAGGGAAGCTCCCCAAGTTCCAACTCCAAACACAACTCGCTCGGCCGGCAATTCCAACGCAATAAGGAACTTCCCTCCGAGGCCATTTCAAGAATTCACCTCACTCCCAATGACGTATGAAGACCTCTTGCCGTCCCTCATCGCCAACCAATTGGCCGTGGTAACTCCCGGAAAGGTCTTCCAACCCCCTTTCCCAAAGTGGTATGACCCTAACGTGACTTGCAAGTACCATGGGGGTGCCCCGGGGCATTCCATTGAAAAATGCTTGGCCTTTAAACACAAGGTCCAACATTTGATAGATGCGGGATGGCTGACTTTCCAAGAGGATCGACCCAAAGTGAAAACCAACCCGCTCGCCAATCATGGAGGGGAGCGGTTAATGCCGTTGAGTCCGATAGTCCGCGCAGGTCTAAACCTTTAAGGGATGTGGCAGCCCCTAGGAGGTTTATCTTGAGGCCTACAAAAGGGAGGTGTGATTCCCCATAGTGGGCGTAAGGAGGATTCCTGTTTGCTGCATTCCGGCGAGCTGCATGACATGGAAACGTGTTTGGGAGTAGAGGAATTGTTATAGCGGATGATAGATCAAGGTCAACTAGAAGTTGGCAGTGAAGGAAGAGAGGAGCAGCACATATGCATGCAATCCATGGATGGGAGCACTGTTGCGAAGCCCAAACCCTTGGTGATATACTTCACCAAGGGCACAGCTTCGCAAAAGCCCGGACACCCCTTGGCAGCTAAACCTGTTCCTTTCCCGTACCAAAATAGCCACGCAGTCCATGGAGATATACACCTCCGAGGGGGAAGGAAGAAGAAGCCACCGACGTCAGCTCGTTGTCGGCTAAGGTAACAAATATCACGGGACTGAGTGGTGTGACCCGTAGCGGTCGTGTGTTTGCACCCGCGGACCTACCAGTCCAACCCGCAAACGTCAAGGGGAAAGCAAAAGTGGTGGAGGAACAAGATGACGAAGCACCCCTCACTTCGAATAAAGATATTCCGGCGAAAGGTCTTCTGGAGAAAAAGGATGGTAAAAAGGAGGTGTCACTAGAGGAAGCCAGTGAGTTCCTCCGTATAATTCAGCAGAGCAAATTCAAGGTTATCGAACAGCTCAACAAAACCCCGGCCAAGGTCTCGCTGTTGGAGTTACTCATGAGCTCCGAGCCTCATCGGGCTCTGCTAGTGAAGGTTTTGACGAGGCCCATGTGGCCCAAGACATCTCGGTAGAAGGTTTTGGAGGGCTGGTCAATAATATCACTGCCAACAACTATCTCGCCTTTGCCGAAGAAGAAATCCCCGCCAAGGGGAGAGGGCATAACAAAGCTTTACACGTATCAGTCAAGTGTATGGACCATATCGTAGCTAAGGTGCTCATCGATAATGGTTCCAGTTTAAACGTGATGCCTAAGAGCACTTTGGAGAAATTACCATTCAATGCCTCCCACCTAAAGCCTAGTTCAATGGTGGTTTGTGCCTTCGACGGCACCCGCCGAGAGGTTAGGGGAGAGATCGACCTCCCAGTACAGATAGGCCCTCACACATGCCAAGTTACCTTCCAAATAATGGACATTAACCCCCCCTACAACTGTCTGTTGGGGCGTCTGTGGATCCACTCAGTGGGAGTTTTTCCCTCTACACTCCACCAAAAGTTGAAATTCGTAGTGGAAGGGCATCTGGTCATCGTATCAGGCGAGGAAGACATCTTGGTGAGCTGCCCATCGTCTATGCCTTATGTGGAGGCCGCAGAGGAGTCATTAGAAACCGCTTTCCAGTCTTTCGAGGTGGTAAGCATTTCCTCCGTGGATTCCTTCTCTGGGCAAGCTTGCCTGTCCGATGCAGCCGTAATGATGGCCCGAGTTATGTTGGGGAACGGTTACGAACCCGGGATGGGTTTAGGCAAAGACAACGGCGGCATAACTAGCCTGATAAACGCCAAAGGAAATCGTGGGAAGTATGGGTTAGGCTATAAGCCCACTCAGGCAGATATAAAGAGAAGCATCGCGGGAAGGAAGAGCGATAGTCAAAACTCGCGGTTGAGACAAGAAGGTGAAGGAAGCCCACCCTGCCACATAAGTAGGAGCTTTATAAGCGCGGGTCTGGGGGACGAAGGTCAAGTGGTCGCGATATACGAAGATGGTGTTCCGAGTACATTGGATTTGGTACGACCATGCCCTCCTGATTTCCAGCTGGGAAATTGGCGAGTGGAAGAACGCCCCGGCATTTACGCGACGAGCATAATGTAAACCTTTACGGTTTTAAAAGCTCTATAGTTGGGCCTAGGCTTTAGAGTTTTTCTTTTGTTAAGGCTTTGTGTCTTTTGTTTTTGAATTTATAATACAAGGATCTTTCTTCATCTGTTCCTACGTCTCTACCCATTCTCATCCATTTGCATGTTTACTTCTTTATTTCTGAAACGACAGATCCGATGACGAGTCCCCCGAAGGTACTAATACCTGGGACCCGCCTATCAACTTCGAGCAAGAAACGAATCAAATGGAAGATGAAGGGAACGAGGATGTGAGACTTCCCCCAGAATTAGAAAGGATAGTCGCCCATGAGGACCAAGAAATAGGGCCTCATCAAGAAGAAACAGAACTAGTAGACTTGGGAATTGGCAGTGGAAAAAGGGAAGTAAAGATAGGCACAGGTATTACCGCACCTATCCGTGGAGAATTAATAACCCTGCTGAGAGACTACCAAGACATCTTTGCTTGGTCATACCAAGATATGCCCGATTTGAGTTCTGACATTGTACAACATCGATTACCTCTAAATCCTGAGTGTTCCTCGGTAAAACAGAAACTGAGAAGGATGAAGCCCGAAACATCTTTGAAGATAAAAGAAGAAGTGAAGAAGCAATTTGACGCTGGTTTTCTGGCCGTCGCTCGGTACCCAGAATGGGTCGCCAACATTGTACCGGTCCCTAAGAAGGATGGGAAAGTACGAATGTGTGTGGATTATCGGGACCTGAATCGGGCCAGTCTCAAGGAAAATTTTCCTTTACCACACATCGACATCCTCGTAGATAATACGACCAATTTCGCTCTATTTTCCTTCATGGATGGTTTCTCCGGTTACAATCAGATAAAGATGGCGCTAGAGGATATGGAAAAGACTACCTTCGTCACCCTGTGGGGAACATTCTGTTACAAGGTGATGTCCTTTGGACTCAAGAATGCCGGGGCAACTTATCAATGGGCCATGGTAGCTTTGTTCCATGATATGATGCACCAAGAGATCGAGGTCTACGTGGACGACATAATTGCCAAATCTAAATCCGAGGAAGAACACCTTGTCAACCTGCGGAGGTTGTTTGAAAGGCTTAAGAAATATCAATTAAGGTTGAACCCCGCCAAGTGTACCTTTGGGGTCAAATCAGGGAAATTGCTTGGTTTCATTGTAAGCCAGAAAGGGATAGAGGTAGACCCCGAAAAGGTGAAGGCTATCCTTGAGATGCCGGAACCCCGTACAGAGAGGCAAGTCCGAGGTTTCCTGGGACGCTTGAATTATATTGCCAGATTCATATCGCAGCTCACCGCCATTTGTGAGCCATTGTTCAAACTCTTACGCAAAAACCAAACTGACCGCTGGAATGAGGGTTGCCAAGAGGCTTTCGGAAGGATCAAGAAGTGCCTCATGAATCCCCCTGTGCTTATGCCACTAGTACCTGGAAGGCCTCTCATCTTGTACATGACAATCTTGGACGAGTCAATGGGGTGTATGTTGGGGCAACATGACGAATCCGGAAAGAAAGAACGTGTTGTCTATTACCTGAGTAAGAAGTTCACGGCCTGTGAAATGAATTACTCATTGCTCGAAAGAACGTGTTGTGCTTTAGTATGGGCATCCCATTGCCTAAGGCAGTACATGCTGAGCCATACTACCTGGTTGATATCCAAGATGGACCCAGTCAAGTACATCTTTGAGAAGCCAGCTCTCACAGGACGAATCGCCCGGTGGCAAGTCCTGTTATCCGAGTTTGATATAGTTTACGTCACCCAAAAGGCGATAAAAGGAAGCGCCTTGGCAGATTATTTGGCTCAGCAGCCTCTTAACGACTATCAACCCATGCATCCCGAATTCCCGGATGAGGACATCATGGCCTTGTTTGAGGAAAAATTGGACGAAGATCGGGACAAATGGACCGTATGGTTTGACGGAGCGTCGAATGTTCTAGGCCATGATGTTGGAGCAGTATTGGTTTCTCCGGACAATCAATGCGTGCCTTTCACAGCCAGGTTAGGATTTGACTGCACCAACAACATGGCCGAATATGAAGCATGTGCCCTGGTCGTCCAGGCAGCGATTGACTCCAACGTCAAACTACTCAAGGTGTACGGCGACTCAGCGTTGGTAATCCATCAGTTGAGAGGGGAATGGGAAACTAGAGATCCCAAGCTGATACCCTACAAAGCCTATATCAAGGAATTGGCTAAAACCTTTGATGAGATCTCCTTCCATCATGTTCCCCACGAGGAAAATGAAATGGTGGATGCGCTTGCTACTTTGGCGTCTATGTTCCAGCTAACGCTGCACGGGGACCTACCATACATTGAATTTTGGTGTCGTGGCAAACCCGCGCATTGTTGCCAAGTAGAAGAGGAACGGGACGGTAAGCCTTGGTATTTCGACATCAAGCAATATGTTGTAAGCAAAGAATACCCACCAGAGATTGCCGACAATGATAAAAGGACATTGAGAAGATTGGCGGCCGGTTTCTTCATGAGCGGAAGCATACTATATAAGAGAAACCACGACATGACACTCCTGCGGTGCGTGGATGCTAAAGAGGCGAACCACATGATCGAGGAAGTCCATGAGGGCTCGTTTGGAACGCATGCCAACGGGCATGCTATGGCCAGAAAGATCCTAAGGGCAGGTTATTACTGGCTTACCATGGAAAGTGATTGTTGTGTCCATGTAAGGAAATGCCACAAATGTCAAGCATTCGCGGACAATGTCAATGCCCCGCCGCATCCTCTGAATATCATGTTCGCCCCTTGGCCTTTCTCCATGTGGGGAATAGATGTCATCGAGGCCATTGAGCCCAAGGCCTCGAATAGTCATCGCTTCATCCTCGTAGCGATAGATTATTTCACCAAGTGGGTCGAGGCGGCTTCCTACACCAATGTCACGAGGGGTGTAGTGGTCAGGTTCATTAAGAGGGAGATCATCTGCCGGTATGGTTTGCCAAGGAAGATTATCACGGACAATGGCACCAACCTGAATAACAAGATGATGGGGGAAATGTGCGAGGAGTTTAAAATCCAGCATCACAATTCCACGCCCTACCGACCAAAGATGAATGGAGCCGTGGAAGCGACCAATAAAAATATCAAAAAGATTATCCAAAAGATGACCGTGTCGTACAAAGATTGGCACGAGATGCTCCCATTCGCGTTACACGGTTACCGTACTTCAGTACGAACGTCAACTGGGGCAACACCGTTCTCATTGGTATATGGAATGGAGGTTGTGCTACCGTTTGAGGTAGAAGTCTCGTCATTAAGGATCTTGGCGGAATCCGGATTAAAGGAATCAGAGTGGGCTCAAACCCGCTATGACCAGCTCAACCTCATTGAAGGAAAGCGCTTAACGGCCATGAGTCATGGGCGCTTGTACCAGCAAAGAATGAAGAATGCATTCGACAAGAAGGTACGCTTGCGCAAATTCCATGAGGGAGACCTTGTGTTAAAGAAAATGTCCCATGCTGTCAAGGACAATCAAGGAAAATGGGCCCCAAACTACGAAGGGCCTTTTTGTTGTGAAGAGGGCTTTTTCCGGAGGAGCCCTGGTGCTTACCAACATGGATGGCGAAGAGCTACCTTCACCCGTGAACTCTGATGTCGTCAAGCGATATTATGCTTAGAATCTGGGGCAATTAAAGATGTCGCTGCATGTTCTTTATCTTTATGTGTTTTCTGGGTATCCCCCAGGGATTCCCCGTCTACTGTATCTCTCGTTACAATCTTTCAAAGAAGTAAACGTGGGTTCGAGGCTTTAGTCCTCATGTTGGTTTTAAACTTTGCGTTAATTTGTGATCACCTGAGCCCTTCCGCTCAATTCATGGGATGCCCCAAGCGCTTAATTAAAATTGAACCTAAACCAACTTTCACTAAAATTTGCTGCGTTTGAAAACATTCATGCATACGCATACGCATGCATATTGTTGTGGTAAAACAGGGGCAGGATCATCTCGAGCTACCTTTTGGGGTAGAGACAAAGTTAAAGCAAAAAAAAAAAAAAAACCAATCAAGGTAAGACAATAACCCGGTCATGATTGGCCGCACATTGTTTGTTTCCTACTTACGGGTACTTAGGAACGGACGCAATTGGAGGATAGGGTCATGACTGACCGATCGTCGTCTCTTCCCGGTGCTGGACAAGCAGAGAACGTCGCTGCAAGGCAGCCCAGTATCCTTTGAATTCACAATGATTACTACTATTTTTTGTTTTAAATAAGTAAAACGATGCCTAATTCTAACTTAAGTAAGTTCGAGTAGGCGAACGTTAACCTGTAAAGAGAGGGGGGCCATGGTTATGTTTCCCCTAAAAAAAAAAGTGCAGGTTAGCTCGCTTGGGCGAGCAACCCCTGCACCAAAATATAAAAAATGACGAAAGGGGGACGTTTTTGCATTCAAAAACTTCTTTTCCCCCCATTCAAAAGCCATACCCACGGAATTTACGAGTTTGCAACCCTAGGATCTCTACTTTTCGCATTTTTCGATTCCGTTTTGCGCTTTTATTTATCACCAACAAGTAAGTATTCCATCTTTAAGCTTTCTAGCTTTTCATTGGGGTATTTTGATCTCCTTTTGGTGCTCTAAATTGTGGGGATGTGCTCAAATATGTGGGGCAATTTTGGTTTGTTTTCTTGCTTGGTTGGTTTGAATTGGGGGTTTGTATGAGATGGCCCTAGGCCTATAATGTATTTTGAAGTAATAGGGCATGCCACATTGTCCCCGTTCTCTTGCTATTGATGCCTAAACGCGCGCCCACCAAGTGTTCGGTGAAATGCCTCAATGGCATTAGCGCGTGATTTTCGTAGGGAAACAACCCATGGGACGATTTTGGTTTGCACATGTTTTCTATTTTTTGGGACATGCATTCAGTTTCGTAAGGGCTAGAGTAATTGCCCCACATATATCCTAGGCCTAGGAACCAAAGTTTTTATGCAAGAGAACACAAGAATGGGTGCATATTGGGTGAAGCTACCCTTTTGTGGCCAGCAATCAGCTATGAGCCATGCTACAATAGTTTCCCTACGCCTAGATGTTTAGGAGTTTTGTTCATCATAAACGTGTAGGTGTGGAATAAGTAGCAAAATACCTTTGGCAACTTACACTTTGGGTATGGTAGCAAAATACTTGGATGTATGTACATGTAATTTTTGGTAGTCAAAATGTCTCACAAAAAATATATATATGTTGCATGTTATGTAAAGAAAATACCTTACAAAGATACCTTTTAATTTGAATGCAATTTTAGTCAGCAAAAGAAAATATACTTGAATTTGCATGCGGCTTTAGGTAGCAAAAACACTTGAATAAAGCATGAAATGTAGCACCTTATTGTGTAGGTAGCCAAGATTCATCACAAAGTTTGTATATGTATAGGTATTAGAAATACCAGAATGTGCACGTATGCAATTTTTGGTAGCCAAAATGCTTTGAGTATGCATGTATGTAAATTTAGCAAAGGAAGTGCAAGTGATGTAGGTAGCAAATACACCTTGGAAGTACATATAAGTGATCTAGGTAACGAAGGTGCCTTGATTGTGCCTGGGTGCATTTTTCTTAGTTAGAAGAATATCTGGTGCGAGTGAATGTTCGAAAGGAAGTATGCGCATGAGTTCGCTCTAAATTTACATTGATGTTTGTGTTATTGGGGGAGGTCGTATGCCATTTTCGTTTTAAGAATAGCATTTCTTGGTAAAACTAACTCTCCAAATGTTTGCCTTCGCAGGAAATGGCCCCGAGGAAGCTTGCCTCAAAGAGGTCCAGGAAGGATAAAGCGGTCGAAGGAACCAGTTCCGCTCCCGAGTATGACAGCCACCGCTTTAGGAGTGCTGAACACCAGCAGCGCTTCGAGGCCATCAGGGGTTGGTCATTTCTCCGGGAGCGACGCGTCCAGCTCAGGGACGATGAGTATGCGATTTCCAGGGGGAGATAGTTCGCCGGCGGTGGCATCACTGGTTACCCCCATGGCCAAATTCGACCCAGACATAGTCCTCGAATTTTATGCCAATGCTTGGCCTACGGAGGAGGGCGTGCGAGATATGAGATCCTGGGTGAGGGGTCAGTGGATCCCGTTCGATGCGGATGCTATCAGCCAGTTCCTAGGATATCCTTTAGTGCTGGAAGAGGGCCAGGAGTGCGAATATGGCTAGAGGAGGAACCGGTCCGATGGTTTTGATGAGGAGGCCATCGCCCAGTTGCTGTGTATACCGGGGCAGGATTTTGCCCGGACTGCTGCAGGGAGGCGAGTGCGAATTATGCGCACCAACATGACCACCCTGACCCAGATATGGATGACGTTGCTGCTCAGCAACATCCTGCCCAGCGATCATAATTCCGACCTCCCTCTGCCGAAGTGTCAGCTGGTGTACGCCATCCTGACACGGATGAGTATTCACGTGGCTCAGCTGATCGCTGATGCCATTTATCTATTTGCAGGTATGGCGCCGACTAGGCACCCTATGGACCCAGATAAGTCCAACCGGGCCCTGGGATTTCCCGCACTGATCACAGGACTCTACCAGTCGTTTGGAGTCCCCGTGGCACCTACCAAGGTGATTCGGCCGCCCATCACCCGGGCTTTTATTGAGAAGTACTGCACCCAAAGACAGGCTCAGAGTGATGCTCCACAGGCCACAGGCGCACCACCACCACCTCATCAGGCTGGCCCGGCTGGGTCATTTGACATGGAGCAGTATTTACGGCATTTGGTTCGCCAGCAAGCGGCCAACCACCGGGCACATGTACAGACCCATGATTGTCTGTACCAGCTGAGCCTCAGCATGCAGAGCCAGGGCTTCACTTCTTTTTCATGCCCTACTCCAGACCAGCTCAGGGCAGAGGTCGCATGGCCCGGGGATTGGCCCGAGGCCCAATCAGTAGAGGCACCCCCAGAGGCTCCCGACGATGGAGAGGAGGCCACGAGGACGAGGAGATGGCCGATTTGCTTGACT